>NC_142606.1:7033451-7333451 GCF_041222555.1 Hakea prostrata
TGAGTAAGGAGCGCCTCAACGTCAAAGTTAAGCTCATGGATCGACTAAATCACCGACACCAACCAATCAATATATCAGTTGGTCCATTGGTTGGTCTCTTAGTTGTAAGAATTTTTTACATTAAGTCACTTTCATTGTATTAAAAACAATATGTACTTCTTCCAAAATCAAAAGCTTACGAGACATTAACCAAATATAGAGTCCTCAAATAATTTTCCCAATAT
Organism: Hakea prostrata; assembly: GCF_041222555.1. NCBI lineage: Eukaryota > Viridiplantae > Streptophyta > Magnoliopsida > Proteales > Proteaceae > Hakea > Hakea prostrata. The sequence continues at coordinate 7,033,676 of NC_142606.1, forward strand.
TACAAGGGTATACTCTAAGGAAACTATTTATTTCTTTACCACTAAATTTTTTATTTTTTGTGAAAGAAAAATTATTATTTCGACCAAAAAATATATTGTTGGTTTGTTGGTCGCATGGTATTGACTAGTAGGTCAAGTAATAATTCACACATTCATGTGAATGTGATGATAGGGCATGGGGCACCTTTTCTACTATAATATTATATTAAAGAGAAAATTACAGAAATATTCCTTGAGTTTATAACAATTATATTTATACTCCTAAAATTTAATAAAATATGCTTACTAAATATCAAACAAAACTCCTATATAAGTTAAACGTATATCGTTTTAATACATTGAAATATTAAATTTGATTAAGAGATGATGTTACTTGTATTAACAAGTTTTTCATTTACCATTCTTTGTTAGAAAAATCATTATCATATTCATTTTGTACATATTCTTTTAAGTAAATTGCATTGATACCCCAAAATGGAGGCTTTAAAGCATTGACACCCCATTCATTAAACATGGTAGTCCATTTTGTTAGTGAAACCATTAATCCACTGTTTATTTTTCTTTAATTCCAAAAATACCCTTACCAACTAAAGAGAAAAATAAGAGAAAAATAAAAGAAAATGCCTTTAGATGGTTTGACAGGTTTTTTATTCTAATCCTTTGGTCATTATTCTTCCAACACTTAACAATCCTTTCATCTCCAATTTATGCTCTCCTGTGCTTCACCCTCTTCACCTTCTGCACTCCCAACGCAACGACACATCGCCACCACCCGGCGGGCCCCCGGGGCCAGGGGGCCATGGCCCCCCCCCCCGGATTTTTTGAAATTGGAAATATCCTTGGTTTTTTCTTTATTTCTTTATCTTTAAATGTGAAATACCACTATTTGGCCCCTCCAAAAATTAAAAATAAAAATTAAAAATAAAGATGATAGGTAAAAATGTCATTCATAATCTTTATCTAATGGTTATCATTCAATTCCTAATTTTAAGGAATAAAAGGTTAAATTCTAATTAAAAACTAACTCACGATCCATGAATTTCTCCTTATATATTCTTTCCTATTTTCATTTCTATTTATTCTCTCATGGATTTCCTCTCTTATTTCTATTTTTTCTCTTTTTTTCCTCACACGTCTCACAAAATATTGAAGTAGTTAGCAAACTTTGGAATTTTCCTAAATCTTCTCCGCATCAGGTATTCACTCTCTCTTTCTCAAATTATTCATTTCTCTCTCTCACACTCACGAATTTTCTATTAATTTACCTAATTTTTAATGTAGACTCTACATTAAAATATAATAATATATTATGAGATGGGACCTATAGTGGGTCCCACATTGGCCCACATATATTCGGCCCCCCTCCATGTTCAATCCTGGCTCCGCCCCTGGCCACCACGTTCTCCATACCTTGATTGAAAGAAAATTCACAAAAGAAGACCAAATCCACAAAACAATTCAGATCGAACATTGAACTAAACCCTAGCTCAGCCATCTGACCCTGATCATCTACTGTCTTTCTTCCATCACCTAGTGACCTAATTTGCAATTAGGTACACCTGATCTTGCTTTCTGATGGAAATAGCTTAACCAGAGATCATGCTTGTGGCTACGTCTCCATAGATGATGGAAATGCCAGTACCATTGCCAAGGCCTGAAAATGTATCCCCTTTCATTTCCAAGTCAAAATCAATCATGCAACAGTAAAACAAAAACGAACATCACTAGGGACAAGTTCAATTAGAAGAGGTTTTCAATGGAAACATCCTAAGGTCTGGAGAAAAAATCATGGCTGCCATTTGTTTTCATTTTTTTTTTTTTTAGAAAAGAAAACAAAGACAGATCAAGTAACAAATAAGATGGTTTCTAATGAGAAGATGTAAAAGCAGATATCGTTTCCATGAAAAGGAGCCTTTTCCTTCTTGGCTCCATAAAATTTTGTTCTTTTTTCTATTCAATAGAGAATCTCAACATACAAAACATTCCCAAAAAACCAGTCAATTAATGTCACTTAACAACAGAGGAGAAAACGGTACAACAAAGAAAAAACTAGATTTATAAAAAAAAAAAAAAGATTTGAAAGGCTGTAGTGGTATTAGCAGAGGAAGCCCAGGTTAGAAACGAAATCTCTAACCCTTGTTGCCATTAACATTCAGGAATCAAAGTTCATTATCGTCTTCTCAGAGTTTCAGAAGCAGTTTTTTCTTTTTCATTTCTTTTGGAGGCTCTTATCAGACTTGTGGAAAAATCTGAATTTCATAAGAAGTGATAAGGGTAGTTATGTTTGCTTGTTCTATGAAGAGGAAGAACGAGGCTGTAATGGTGGTGGCAGCGTCGCTGGCCTGCCGGAGCCGAAGTGTAGAGGGTAGAGCAGAGAGAGCTGAGTGAGGAGAGACAATAGATTGGTGATGAAAGGATGGTTAAGTATTGGAAGAATAATGACCATAGAATTATCATAAAACACATCAATCATCTAAAGGCCTCTCTTTTTTATCTTTAGATTTTGGTAAGGGCATTTTTGAAATTAAAGAAAAATAAACAATGAGTTAATGGTTTTACTAATAGAATGAACTACTATGTTTAATGAATGGGCTGTCTGTATTTTTTAAACATAAAGTGGGGTGTTAGTGCTTTAAAGCTTTCATTTTGAGATGCCAGTGCAATTTGCTCTATTCTTATATATCTTTTCAAGTTAGACATGATGAACAAAGGATTCCATAATGACACTCTCTCTTCAAATAATCACATATGCATGTGAACTTAAATCAATTGACAAATCTTTTTCAATTTTTTTTTTTTTTTATAATTCTTTTTCAATCTCTCTTAGCTTTATAAAAACCTCGTATTTCATTTTGTAACAGAATACTAAGAGGCGGAGAGGGACAATGCGATTTTTTTAAAGTATTCATATTCTTTTTATATTTTTATTTAAATTTTTTTTTGTACGTATGAATATACTCTTTGGCCCTCCCTTTTCAAAAATTCCTAAATTTTCTCTTAAAATTTCAATTCTTTATAATAACAATTTAAATCTTAAATTTATTAATTGGATGTTTAAAATATTAAAATTTCAGCCATTGATTTTATCAGATCCAATCATAACCATTGAATTTGTTTTTTCTACTTAATTTATGAAGATTGACTGTTTTCCCCATATTCGGTGAACCCCAACTACTTCGTGAAATTTCATTATTTTTTAAAGAGTGGTTTTCTGAAGTTAAATTCTAATTTGACTATAAGAATTTTATGAGCATCCATAGTAAGAAAACCCCAATCAGCTTATTTTCAACTTACTTTTGGGATGAAATTTCACTATTTTTAAATTGAAAAGAATAAGAGTTTTACTAGAAGTTAAATTCTAATATGACAATAAGAGTTTTACAAGATTTTTTATAATAGGAAAACCCCAATCAACTTATTTCTTGGATGAAATTTCATTATTTTTAAATTGAAAAGAGTAAAAGTTTTACTAAAAGTTAAATTCTAATATGACAATAAGAGTTTTACGTGAAATTAAATTATACTATAACTATCCCTCTCTGCTAGTGTGCTTATAAAGTTGGGAGACTAGCAAGTTATATTCATAAGGCTTACTTTTTTCATAATTTTTAAAATTTTAAATTGAAGCAAATCTAATTTTTAATATAAGCCTTACATCTAAATTGATAATGACGGTGATCACAGTATGATTACTAATAAAAGAAACAGAGATCTACCGTATCTGTATGGAAAAAAAAATTTCTGAAGAAAGAATGTGTTTGCATTAGCATTGAAATTGAAAAATCAAAATTCTTAAAATAGTTTGAATCCCAACAACAAACAATACATCAATAGAAACGATAATCAAACCAAAAGTTACCGTATGTAATTTTTCTCTCCCTTACATTGGTTATCCACCAAAAACACACCGTATCCCAAATTCTGGATTTCTGTCTAGGAACCTATATGAAACAGTAAAAAGAGAAATCTATGGAATTTACAAGAAGCTAGATATTTCTGCGACGAACATTAATGGCAAAGCCAAGCTTTTTCGTGTTTCCTTGTCTAAAACACCAGATCAGGACTTCATCACCAACTTCTAAGAGGTAGTACTCCACCAACTGCCACCAGCGTGTGCGTAATGCATAGATACCACCTTTGCTCATGTTCCACCAGGAGAATTTCAATTTCTTCACCTCAGGCGGGCGCTCATTGTCTCCTGTAACCAGTACCAAAACATCTACATCTATAGCAAAGCCATTTTTAAGTTCATGCATCTCTTGTGTTGTTAAGGTATTTTCAAATAACCTTACTTGCTTTCTAGGAATAGATATACGGTCATGACCCTTACTCAAATCGGTTTTCGAAAGTGATTTTCTGATAACCCATGTCACCTTTGCACCACCATGCCTTGTGATCGTATTCATAAGCTCTGGAGGCATCAGATTTTGAGATACAGGGACAGGCATCATTAGAGGTGGATTGATCTTTACCTTCTTGCCTGAAGACTCGCTTATCTTGTTTCTCTTCGCTCCCAACTGGCTGGTTTCAGGTGAAACCATTGGGTGAAGCCCTGAAGAATGTGAAGACGGCATCCTCCTGTTTCTCTCTGCTCCTTGCCTGCTGCTTTCAGGACGATGGGTAGCATCAAGCTCCTTCTTGGATGGAAGAGAATCTTGATGATCTGATTCTTTCTCCTTATTCACATCCTCATCCAACTCCAAATGAGAATCTTGATGACCTGATTCTTTCTCCTCATCCAACTCCAAAAATGATTGATCGATAAACACTTGCGTTGCTGGCACTATGCCCAGATCATCTGGGTCGATACCCATGGATTTGTAATGCGATATTAGTTGTTGCAGTTTTCGCAGTATTCGCAGTTTTTCCTCACTTTGTGAAGACTCGCTGTTGAGCACCATTGTTTCTTTCATCATAAGGGTTCTCTCTTCTTCTGCTCCTCCCTCTTCTTCTATTCCTCTCACCCTCGGTTCACAGAAAAACGATGAGAACAAGAATGCTGAAATGGGAATTAATGGCGGCCATCAACTATATATATAGCTTAGGTTTCTAATTTCGAAAGTAATTAAAAAGAGTCAGTGTCTGAATCGAATTAGGAAACTTAACAGAATTCAAATTAACGACTCAGATTTGAAAGCAAAGCCTTCGCGGGCTCAATCACGTCTCTCTCTCTCTCTCTCTCTTTTTATGTGTTAGTTGTTTGATCAAATAAGGAATCCTCTTTTTGTATTCTATTTGGAACTCCTGACGGTGCAGGTAGATGCACGTGCTGTGGAGTTGTATTGTGACTCGAACTTGGATCTAACTGGGCCGCGGGATGGGCTGGGCTTTCAGGATGTACGCCAGACGGTATTGTTCTCCACCCACTTTCCTTGTCATGGGCATTTGAGACTATTCTCTTACGCGAGCCCAGCCCAGCGTGAATCTCTCTCTGTCTCATATTTAATTCAGCCCAGCTTGGACCAGTTAAATCTGATGGGCCATCAACGTTGACCACCAATTACAGGGGGATCCATCAGATTTAGGGTGATGGTTTTTAAATGTTTTATTATTTTTTACTTGTGGGCCCCACATAACTAGCTTGTGTACACTACTATTACACCCTCAGGGGAGCTTTTATATATAATTAATATAGAAAGAGCTTCATCTCTGTCCCCCGAGGGGATCGAATTCTAACCTCCTATATGGAAGCGTTGGTTTTTTGCCAACTAAGGCACCCTCAGGTTAAGATATTGTTTGTTTTCTAAATATAAAGTGATTTTTTTAAAAAGTCCAATTAAATATGCCAAACTTTATAAAAAAAAAAAAAAAGTATGATATATGATAAAAGTAAGATTCATATTTAAAATTTTCTACAAAATTTTTATTTTATTATTTTTCTATCCCCCTATATATGAGTGGCACGTATTTATTTATTTATTTATTTATTTTAATAAATGATGTGTCAATTTTTTGTTGGGGAGGAAACTTGAAATTGGAGTCTATATGGAAAGAAGCTATAACGTGTAGAGGGTGATTCGTATTCTACACGAACGGTCCCCAATATCTTGAACATACAAGTGGGTGAGGTGATATATGATATATGCTCACATGGTATTGGTGGGTGGTGGGGGCCACAACCATCCACCATGGATGGGTTACGTTGAGAGATGTGAGATTTGCGATTCTTTATTTCTTTTTGACTATAAATTGTGGTTCTCAAAATCTCATCCGATGTTTGCAATCATTTTCCCTTAAATGCCATTTGGTGACTATTTGATGATTTGGTGACTTTTTCAGAGATTTTCTCTTTCCCACTTGCTGTTGACTATTGAGGTCTCATTTCTTTGTTCACGTGCTACATGTGTACATGGTACAATAACTGAAAAAATTGATTTTCTTTTTGAGTAATTTTCATTTAAATCAAGGTTTGAAATGTCACCGGCACAAGGAGTGTCGGTGGCTGTCGACACAATCGAAAATCCAAAATGTTGGAGGCATTTCATCAACATTTGGTAGGGCAAGAGTCTCAGAGAAGACGGTGCAGATTGTAGAGAGTGGGAGAGAGATTAGAGGGTGGGGGGGAGAGAGAGAGAGAGTAGAGAAAAGAATCGTAGACTACGGCCGTGCAGGAGAAGAGTTGCAGCGGTGGTGGAGAAGAGTTGGAGAGAGAGAGCAGAGAAAAGATCACAAAATATGGCCGTGCAGGAAAAGAGTTGCAACAGTGAGGGTGTGAGGCACACAAAAGCAGGGTTTTAGATTTTGAGAGCGTGCAGAGAGAACCAGAGACAAAAAAAAAAGAGGGATTTTCTAAGTTCAAACAATGACCGGGTTTTACCCACAAATGGAGAGAAGATCATACGATTCAATTCATCGAAAAATGTAAGAGCTACGGTTCGTATTTTGTTGTTTTATTTCTCTCTTCTGATGCTAGAACGCACCAATAGTGGTAGAACTCATACCGCTTATAAAGAAATCTTTGATTTCGCCGACATTTCGCCTGTTTGGCGAAAAATAATCGAATTTTTAACGATTTTCCGACGACATTTAGTACCTTTCATTTCGATTGTTGTTTTTATGTCAGACTTGGGTGACACCGCGATATATCGCTGTCATAAAGTACCATGATTTAAACACCTTGTAGTTTGATAGAAAAAATATTGTTTTTTTCATTTACCTCCCTTGCGATATCAAAATAATTAATTAAAAACATATTTTCATTCGCCGGACTAAAATCTTATTTCATTTTCCTAAAAAAAAATTTTGGCCAAACACATAAAAAGAATTCATTCAAAGAAACAAGTCTAGGAAAATCCTCTTAGCAAGAACATAGTACAAAAGATCAAATCCTTTAGGTGGGTGCATCCATCTAAACTTTATATATACCTAAACAACAAGCCTCCTTAGCTAAGAAATCCGCAATATTCTCTATTCTAGAAATATGTAAGACAATACACTAGTCAAACCCCAACAAAGAGTTCTTAATAAGCTAAAGTAAATTGGAACAGTGCCAATCTAAAGCACTAGAATGATCATGGAGACTGAAGACCACGGCTTGACAATCAGAAAAGAGTTTGATATTCTTTATCCCTAAAGTAAAAGTCACTTGAATGATGTCATATATATTATAGCTTCTAGCTCCACTTGCTGTGCAGATAAAGTCCAACTTGCTTTCATGCGAACAACTATGAAAGATCCAGAAGGAGTCTTTATAAGCCCTCCACGACCACTATTTTTCCTAAAATTCAAAAGACAAGACATCCCTCATCCATAGCCAAGACATTTTTTTTATCCATAATCAGAGACACTCTACCACAACAATCATGAATCATATTTACAATGAAAGAAAATCAATTACAAAAAGAATTCTAAATTTAACAATGCTTAATTTCAAATTGAAAATACTATAATACTATTATTTCCCCACATAACATTAGTTGTAAGATTTAAAAAAAAAAAAAAAAAAAAAAAAAAACTAAATCAAGAGTTATATTTTATTAAAAAATAAAAAAAAAATTACAACTGACTAATTTAAAAAAAACAACGACCAAGCCTCTCCTCCTTGACATACGATTGCAGCTAAGTAGGGAGCATCTCAACGTCAAGGCTAAGTTCATCGATTGACTAAATCATCGATGCCAACCAATTGACACATCGGCTGGTCTCTCAGTTGTAAGAATTTTCTACAATAAGTCACTTTCATTGTATTAAAAACAATATGTACTTCTTCCAAAATCAAAAACTTACGAGACATTAACCAAATATAGAGTCCTCAAATAATTTCCCCAGTATTACAAGGGTATACTCTAGGGAAACTATTTATTTATTTCCCACTAGATTTATTATTTTTTGTGAAAGAAAAATTATTATTTCGACCAAAAAAATATATTGTTGATTTGTTGGTCGCATGGTATTGACCTCTAGGTCAAGTGGTAATTCACACATTCATGTGAATGTGATAATAGGGCATGGAGCACATTTCTACTACAATATTATACTAAAGAATAAATTACATAAATATTCCTTGAGTTTATAACAATTATATTTATACTCATAAAATTTATTAAAATATGTTTACATCCTCCATGTTTCAAATTATATATCAAACAAACTCCTTATATTATTTTAATACATTAAAATATTAAATTTGATTAAGAGATGATGTTACTTGTATTAACAAGTCTTTTCGTACCAATATATATATATATTAACAAGTCTTTCATTTATCTTTGTTTGTGAGAAATATTATTATCATATTAATTTTGTACATATTCTTTTATATCTTCTGAAGTCTTACATGATGAACAAAGGATTCCATAATGACATTCTCTCTTAAAATAATCTGGTGGCCCCATATGCATGTGAACCTAAATCAATTGATAAATAAAAAAAAAAATTTTAAATTATTTTTCAGTCTCTCTAACATAACTTATCTATTATCAGACCGCCACTTTATAAAAACCTCGTATTCTCCTTTATAATATAATTGGTAGAGACGGAGCTACTAACCCGTAGAGGGGGACCATGCAATTTTTCAAAAGTATTTATATATTTTTTAATTTCCTTTGATTTTTTCTGTACTTATGAATATACTATTTGGTCTTCCCTTTTTCCAAAATTCTTAAACTTTCTCTTGAAATTTTCATTTCTCATAATAATAATTTAAGGCATAAATGTAATTGAACGGCTGTGTAAATAAATGATACCATTAAATGTATTGAATTAAATCTGAACCGTTAATGATGGACGATTCAGATTAATTCCACCAAATTTAATGGTAGGGTTTCTAAAACTATTCAGCCAAACAATTTACACGACCGTTCAGCCTCCACCTTCCCATTAAATTTTATTAGTTAGACATTTAAAATTGCAGCCATTGATTTTATAAAATCTAATCACAACCATTGAATTTATTTTTTTTACTTAATTTATGGAGATTGACTGTTTTCAGACTATTTTCTCTTACAATTTTTAGCACAATTTCTTCCTTACTTTCTTTCTGTCACTATTTTTTAACGTTTTAAATGATAACAAATCTAATCCTATAATTTAAGTCCATATGCTTTATTTATATATATATTTTTTAATAATTTACCTATAATATTTTATCTTTCAAAAATGACACATAAGTGAATCTTATATGGGCCCACATAATGTGTTATAAAAATATGTTAGCGCTCGCTCGAGGAAAATGTGGTCTAGACTTATTATTTGACCCTCTCCTAAATGTTCAATCCTGACTCAGTCCCTGACGGTCGAAGGAATTCAATTACCAATGAACTTGAAATTGATATAGAAGTAAAGTTAGGTTTTGATGTCACTACAATCAAGAACACCTATAACCTTTTTTTTGTAATCGAACACCTATAACCAAGAAATATAAAAATACAAAAAATGAGAACCCCACCTAATTAATTTTTAAAATGGTGTAGATAGAACCAATGAATCTAGAGTCTGGACCACGGGGTTGGGTTTGTAGTTACTTATTAGTTTGCCACGAAGTCATAAAAAGTCTTATTTTAATGCAAAAGAGAGAGGGATCCGTTTGGTCCCCTACAGGTGGCATCGTTGTTTAAGGCATTTTCATTTCTCATTTCCTAAGTAAGAAACTTCATTCAATTATATTCTTATCTATGTAGCTCAAAATAGATATCAAACTGATCTTAAATTATCTTAATTTTCCTTTAATGCCATGAGTGTATTGCTTCAATAAATTAAAGCTTTCACCTGTTTCTCTAAATTCAGATAAATTGCTTGTTTTGATGTGATTCGATAGCTAAGCTGGCATACACCAATTAGTTATTTAGAGGCTCAACAAATAGAGTTTGAATCTTTTATCTCATATAGGAATTTGTGCTTTTTCTTATCACATATTAGAGGTGATATTCATTTTTTAGGCTTGCTGAAATGAATCAAATGTGGGATCTTAGTAGGCCCCACGCCTAATTTGTGGGACAGAGGTGTGAAGGAAGAACAGATATTTACCATGATGGATACAGACAAAGGTTTAAAATATCATTCTGTATCGAATATTGTATTGCTTCTGGTTAATGTTTTTTAGTGTAATTCAATAGAGAAACATATCGAAATGTATCGTATCGGTTTGATCAAATATGGATACGTATTTGCTAGTATTATATGGTATTGTGTGATACTTTAAACTTGGATACAGAATCCAGATCTTGTTATGGTAGTGTTGTTGACGTGATGGTGCATGCGGTGCCCAGTGTTGAGTTTAAAGAAAAATCGATTATTTTTACTTTAGCTGGTTATATGTGCACATGGCGTTTTGAGCAATTAGGATTCGATAAAAGTCACATGGCACCCATTCAACACAGAGTCTGGATCACTTTTTCATCAGGGTTAGGAGAGAACAAACAATGTGTTCTATTGACGCTTCTTCACTATATAATAGTGATAAGGCTCACGTACGAGTATTGTAAAAAATGCAGAAATAAAAATTTCAATAGATCTCATGTGGGTCCCACCCCTACTGTGAGGTTCAGAGGAACACAATGTGTGAAGCAAGATTCGGATTCATTCAACATTGGGCACCACAGCATCACCAATTCAGAGGCACTAGCCAAGCAAAATCCACCGAAACAGATAAACCATTTGAACCTGTCACATGCGAGTGACGGAGATCCACCTGTGCAGATGTTGACAAGTCGTGACATGTAGTTAATGTCACGGTAGGGGTTGCATAAAACACACGACGGATGAAACATGAAGAAACACAAAGCAAGCAAGTCATGTAGGAAGAACAGAAAACCCAGAAGACTGCGAGAGAAAAAGGAGTTAATAGTGAAGAGGCATCACTATCCTGTCAGTCTATCAGAGAAGTAATCCTAAAGTTTGATTTGAAATGGGGTCGGTTGTCTCTTCTCTCAGTCTCTGCGTTTGTTTTTCCTTAATGAGCTGACCAAAATTCCCCACGTGATTGTGATGCCTCCGCCGTCTCTGTCACTCTTTACCCTCACGAGTTCAAGATGCTCTTATTAACTCACCCGCTCCCTCGTTCCCTTCTGTCACTTCATCTTGCCATTACCGTCTGTTGTCTCTTCTTTTAATTTCTTCTTCCTCTCAGGATTTAGTATACCCAGCTGGGTCTAATGGGTTCTCTCCAGTTTCATCTATGGATCTTGATTTCAATCTCAATGTTAACCTCTCTGCTTCTTCTTCACTTGATCGTCGCTTCCTCTGATCTTGATAGCTCTTATGTAGAGGGTGGTCGTTATTTAAGCTCCAAGGATTCGACCAAGAAGAATCGAAGTTCTTCTGGGCATTTATTAATACCTTCAAAGAAAACAGATTCGGATTCTGAAACTTGGGCTCAAGATTGCACAGAACAAGTGCTGGAAATAGCAACACGACCTGAGACTATTGATTGGCTGAAGGGGTTGAGAAGAAGGATTCATGAGAACCCAGAACTGGCTTTTGAGGAGTTCGAGACCAGTAGATTGATTCGAGCAGAGCTGGATCGGTTGCATATCGAATACCGCTTCCCTCTGGCTGAGACTGGCATCAGGGCTTCTATTGGTACCGGTGGTCCTCCTTTCGTTGCCATCAGAGCTGATATGGATGCTCTTCCCATTCAGGTTCATTTTTCCTCTTTTGGGAATTGGGGTTTGTGTTTTTACTTCAGTTTTCTCTCAAAAAAGTGATTGATTTGGTAGTTATGTTAGTTAATAAGATCTTCTTGTAGTTACAGTCCTTAACAGTGACTTTTGTTTTGAGTTGTTTCTGATAAGGAAATTATGTTGCAGGAAGCGGTGGAATGGGAACACAAGAGCAAGGTTCCTGGCAAAATGCATGCTTGTGGGCATGATGCGCATGTTGCCATGTTAATGGGTGCTGCTATGATATTGAAGAGCCGAGAACATCATCTCAAGGTTTGTCTGCAATAGATCCTCTGCACATTAATGGTTGTTGGTTTTGGGCTATCTGAATAGAAATTAAAATCTCTCACAGTCTGGGGTGGCTGAATATAGATTTTAGCGTAAACAATTCAGCCATCCTAGCTGTTGTGTTATGCAGTTAAGAGTTTTTTAGTTAAATCATCGGTGGTTGTATATTTTACAAGTTAAGATTTTTCGTCTTCTTGGTTATGTTCTTTGTATAGTTGCGTAATCTTCCTTAATTTAAGTGATGAATATGCTTTGTTGCGTAATCTTCCTTAATTTAAGTGATGAATATGTTTTTCTTTCTTACACAAAAAAATAAAAAAAATAAAAAAAATATTAGAGCCTCCTCTTCTTCTAATCACTTTTGGTCTACTTTTACTTCTTTTTTAATCAGGAACTGGCTTAGTAACAATTTTGTGTCCTTACAATATTTATTAATGTCTAAGGGAAAGTTAATACCTAATTTTTGGAGTCAACGTTTATCCTACACCACACTTTTTGGGAGAAAGATTCCTTCCACCCAAAAAAACCCAAAAGAAAAAAAATTTTAAAATACAGCAATGAATTTAATCTGAAAAAAATATAAGTAGCTAATCAAAAAAAATTTGCTACTGCTCACCTTGCTTGAATTGTCCACACTTGAATGCATGAGATTTTGATTCCTAGATGTTTATCCCTAAAGCACCATCAGAATGTATTCTAAGTAAAACTTGGTTTAGCTCTTAATAAAGAGAGGGTGACAGGCGTAGATGTTAAGGCAAGGAACAAACACAAAGTTGCTTTGTTGGCTCTAGGAATTATCTTTTCAGAGTTGAGATGAAACTTTTGTCTATTCTTCAGAGTTGATATAAAACTTTTGTCCATTCAGATGTAATTAGGCATTTTTAAAAGCATCTCCTCTTTTGTGGTCTATAGCCTCCAATGGTTTTCCTTTTTGTTGGAATGGGCTTGTTGGCCATAAACAGGGTTCTTTTCTCTTGTTTGCATTAATCAGTCCTCTTTGATCATCCTCTATTAAGAATCATCATCCAGGTTTTATCTGGAGATACCAAATTGTTACAGTGATATGTGACTGTTGCACAGTAATTACTTGAGGCACCCTTTTTCTCTCCATCCCCATAGGAAAGAAGAGAGGTGAGTATAGGGCAAAGCTGGTGCTGAAGGCTTCTGCGCAAGCAGAGTCTGGAAGAAAAAGACTAGTTGTGAATAATTTCCTTTCACTGTGCATGTTACTCTTAAGTTGTTGAGTTCTCCTTCATTTTGGCTTGTTTCTAAATATTTATAACTGGGATACTTTTTTTCACATGGTCAAACAAAGGACATTGGAAGTCCTCTTTTGTGGTCTACAACTTCCAATGGTTTTCTGTTTTTGTGATATGGACTTGTTGGCCATCAACTGGCTTTTTTTTCTTCTTCTCACGAGAACCACAGCTCTTGCAGCCTCTTTATGTTCTGAGTCATCATTGAAGCCTTATCTGGAGTAATCAAACTGTTTTAGTGGAACTTGACTGTTGTAGCAGACTAAATACTTCAAGAACCCTCTTTTCTCTTTGTGCCTGAGAGAAACAGAATAACCTGTATTTATCTAGGGGTAATTTCATTGTTTATCCTTTATAGAAAAGCATGACTTTGACGAATCAATGTTGGAATGACCTGATAGTAATCAGTATATCAATTTTCTAAAATTGCTTCCTTAATGATTTGTGTTTTGTCTAGATTAGCTTGATTAATTTTACTTGTGTTGGTTATGATAAGTCTGGCACCATAGATAAATCAAAGATACTGTCTTTGATGTGCTAATTTTGTGTTGATGCAACCTATTCCTGATTCCCTAACACTCATGTTTTTTTGGTAAAAGGGAACTGTGGTGGTGCTCTTTCAGCCTGCTGAGGAAGCTGGGAATGGTGCAAAGCGGATGATGGCAGATGGGGCTTTGGAGAATGTGGAGGCCATCTTTGCTGTTCATGTATCACATGAGAACCCAACAGCAACCATTGGCTCAAGGCCTGGTCCCTTGCTGGCTGGCTGTGGCTTCTTTAGAGCTGTAATAAGTGGAAAAGGAGGCCATGCAGGGAGTCCTCACAGATCTGCTGATCCTGTTTTGGCTGGCTCTGCTGCAGTAATCAGCCTACAGAATATTGTATCTCGTGAAGCAAATCCACTTGATTCACAGGTCTGTCTGTTCTCCTTAAAACAAATATTTAACCATGCTTAATCTTTTTAAAATAAATTTGGAACTTTGATTATTGAATATTGATACGTCATGAAATAGGCACATCTCTTACTCTGTAAGTACTGAATTTATAAATGCTGTTCAGTCTTCTAACATACCTTTTCACTCTGATTCAGAGGGCAAATAAGGTACTATTTCTGATGATGAGGTAAGCTAGGGTAAATTGAGAAACACTAGCACACCTATCACAACCATTGTAATCTAGAACGCAACAGAATTTTTATTATGCAGCACAAGAGTTGGTGAGGTTGGAGTTGTACCTTCTTATAATTCACTTGGGCATACCTAGCATGTCTCATTCTGACCCCTGCCATTCCTAATTTGTGGTATTCAGGCCATAACAGCAGGAGTGATTTCATCACAAGGAAATTTCTCCCATGCTGTGGACTGGGTTCTATAAGAACCATGAAGAACTTTCCCATGAATCCTTCTTTGAAAAGCCAAAAAGGAATTTGACCGCTAGACCTTAGAATCTGTTTAAGAGCTGTAACTATAAGCTAAGATCAATAATGCACTCAAAGCGTGTACCCTGACAAAGTTCTCATTCTTAGTTAAGTGTGCATTTTGCATATTGATAATGGGAATGAACATTCTCAAAATGTGAATACGTACCAAAGTTTTAATTTGTTTCAAGTATGGAATGTTTGTGTGTGTCTCCTATCTTTAACTTTATGCTTTCTCTTTCCATCTGATCAGTGCATTACTGATTTTCTGGCTTCATACGTTGTTTTTAATGATAGTTCTGAGTGTCAAGTTCCAAGACTACTTGAATTCTGTAAAAGGTTTGGTTAACTGAAATGGCATCCTTATTTTGAACTGTAGTTGCTGTCAACATTTCTAACCTTAGCAAATGATTCTTATTTTTCTATTTCAGGTAGTGTCAGTGGCTTCATTTAATGGAGGTGATGATCTTGACCAGATCCCTGAATCCATTATTTTAAGTGGTACCTTCAGAGCTTTCTCTAATGCAAGCTTCTATCATCTCCTAGAAAGAATTGAAGAGGTATGTTGGACGTCAAACGCACTTAACTGAGCAGATCAAATCAAGAGAGTAGCACCAGGTTTAAATCCTTTATTTGAATATTTGTATATAAATTAACTCTGAACTGTTCTATCTCTAAACAGGTGATTGTAGAACAGGCTAGGGTCTACAGATGTTCTGCCACTGTTGACTTCTTTGAAAAGGAACACCTGATATATCCTCCAACAGTGAATGATGACCATATGTATGAACATGTAAAGAAGGTAGCTATAGATTTGGTAGGTCCCAAGAATTTCAGGGTGGTTGAACCGATGATGGGTGCAGAAGACTTCTCCTTCTACTCACAGATGGTGCCAGCCGCTTTCTATTACATTGGCGTGAGGAATGAAACATTAGGATCTACACACTCAGGTCATTCTCCATATTTCATGATTGACGAAGATGTTCTTCCCATTGGTGCTGCAGCTCATGCTCTAATAGCTGAAAGGTACCTAAATGAGCATTGATGAGATTGTAAACCTGAGAATTGGAGAACAGGTGCTACTGGTAGTTGAATGGACGCGAGATAGATGATTAGCCAAAGCCCGCTAATGAAGAATCTTCTCTAGTTCAGTAACTTTTTGTGGCTTACTTTTCCCCTTCAGTAGGGTTGTAGAAACTCTAGCTGATTGAAAGTATAATGAAGGGAAAAGAAGGGAAGGGAAACTGGCTTGAAAAGGAAAAATGAGCAGTTTTGTAATCACAATTCTGTAACATACATATGTCTCTCTTTCTTATATTTGGCAATAATAGTTTTCAGATGTGATCTTCATTCGCATTTTCACATTCAAGTAGATTGCAAGGAAAAAAGCAAAAGTTACAAACTAAAGAGTTTTAGTGATTAATTGCTATCATATTAGCTAATGATTCCAAAGCAAACTTTTTGGTTCTGATATAATTTCACATTTTCACTTGCCCTGTTTTTGCTTGCTACCAGATGGAATAAGAAAGAGGTCTTATTGCATTGTTCATGTATACAAGATGTTTTGAAAAAGTTGCAGAAGAAGTTTTTCAGTTTCCAGTTGAAAGCATCAAATGGTTTCTTCATGAGATTACTCCATTCTGTTGCAACTTGAAGCTCTCATTCTTGGATCAGATACTGTAAATCTCTCCTGGTAACTGCTTTCTTCCTCATTAACATTGCTGTTCCCACAAAGTGAACTTCAAGCTTTGCAGGCCAGAAGAAAAAGCTTGCTGGGCTCAAAATGCAGGCCCAGGCCCAGGCCCATTAATAAGCCTGGTGATCAAACTTAGGAATTTGATCTAACTACTAGCCAGGGTTGGGCTTTTGCATCAATCTTGACTTAAATTCCCAATTCAATTTTGTTCTAATCATCTGATTATCAAAAACTTAATGTGATCTGCCTAATTAGTTGCTAATCAAGTTCACAATTAGAAGTAATTAGTTAGAATTTGTAATCAGCTTGGGAATCAAATCATGTTTAATGATGATGTTAATATCTAATATGAAGAAAGTCAACTTAAATTCTTTCTAAAAGGACTATCATATGATGTAAATGATTACCCCAAAAAACAATGTCAACGAATCTAACATGACTAAATAGCTCTCTTTCTCGTGATTAATTCAAGTATTCAACACTAAAATGAATCGTTGTTGGCCCATGAGTGGTTGACACAGTTACAACCTGTCCAATAAATAATAAGCTTGTGCTTGGAGGGCATTCTTTGACATGATTAAGAAATGCATGGTGGAGAAGACAATGTAGGACTAGGTTCAGAAGGTCTCCTCAGGCGTGGATGGGGAGGAGTCATTTTCGAATAAAATTTTGGATTTCTCTTAGGAGAATTTGGGTGGAAACTCTAATTATTTTCAAATCTTTTGATGCACAGAAGCCATTCGATTCGTCTAGATCCCATGAAAAGAGTTTGAGGATGAAGTAGATTCATGTGAATCAAATTTTAAAAATGTTGAGGATTTGGGCATACCCAAATAGGGGGGGGGCCCAAGTTAAACCCCCATTTTTGGGGGGGGTTTGGGGGGTCTCCCCTTCTTTTTTTTATTTGCCCGTGGTTTGGTTTTTGGGGGGGGGGGGGGGGCCAAAACAATAAAATTTATTTTTTATATTAAAAAGGGGGGGAAGGGGGAAGAATAAAATCAAAAAAACAAAAAAAAATAATGTGGAAACACAGAAGTGAGTCAATAGTTGTCTATTGAGGGGCCCACATTCCTTAGGATAAGGGAAATCAAAGTTCATCATCTGCATAAACTCTAATTCCCTTATCGCCCAATTCAACGGAAGAGGTTAATTTAGCTGTCATGGATTATAATAATTCACAGAAATGGATGATGAAGTGGATTCCAAAGTTTTAAATTTCGAAAATGCAAAAGATTTTGAAAATAGAGTGGTAGACACGATGCCAAAAGAGGGATTTTGCACAAGAGGAGGATTCTCAAAAATCGGTTTATGGGGTGAAGTTGGAGTCTACCATGCCTTCAATTAGCAAGCCAAGCTCCTCTACACGTGGAGGGTGAGTTGGTCATTGATAAAGTGTTTTATAATTTAGGGGTTGATTCAACGGTTCGGCTAGTTGTTGCTGCGAGGCCAAGAAATACTGGTTCGAATTATGGGATTAATCGATGGAGAAAAAACTGTGCAACTTGGTCCAAGGGGGGAAGATGCAACCTTGCTCATTGTCCACGTGTCTAAATGAAGAAATGAAGATCTCAAAAAATAAGCGAAGGAAGATTGCTTATGAAGAATTTGAAAGAATTGAACACCCCTTGGTGGAGAGAGATAACCAGTGGGATGAACAATTAGCCTTAGATCATTGGTTCTAATAGGGAAGGGATTTTTCTATCTTAAAATGTTTTATGATTGGTTCTAATAGGGAAGGGATTTTTCTATCTTAAAATGTTTTATGATGATATTCTTTTGGAATACTAGGAGTGTGAGGTAGAAGACAAGAATCATGCTTTGCAAATGTAATTTTTTCTTTTTTTTTTTTTTCTTGTATTTTTTTATTCTTAATTTATTAAAATGAAATTTTAGCAAAACAGATTAAGAAATGCATGGGTAGGCCAGGGTGAGTCTCTTTTTTTTGGGGAACTAAGTCTATTCGGACCAACTTATGTGTACCTCAATTACATCTTTATGGGGGTTATTTTATATTTATTTAAATATATATAGTGCGGCTTTACTTTTGGGGATGAATCTTTGTTTGTTAGGCTCTCAAAAGACAACACATATATCCTTTAGATCCAGTGATCACGATTACTAGGGTGGAAAAGATCACATGTCACCTTTGAAACCTTCATCAAAACCCTTATAGTAACAAACAAAAATTCAAACTGGGTAGAGGAATAAGGAAAGGTAGCATAGCATAGGGTGGTATAACGAAGTTAGGGTTGATTTTGATGAAACCAACATTGATGTAAATGTGCATGAAACGATCCAATTATGTATCTCCTTGGCTTCTTTAGTTGATTTTCATCATCCATAGATTATGGGTTGCTACAAAAGTGTTATTGATTCATGACTCGTAAGACATCAGATGAAGTTCTGCTATATTGATGATTAAACGACCATCCGCCTATCTTAGGGTTATTAAAAATTTAGTAAAATTTTCTTTTTAATTTCTTCCAATCTAATCATATACAATACAAGTGAATAAATAAATATATTTGTGATATAAGATGAACCCATGTACTATCATGAAAAGTCATTAAACTTTGAAAAAAAAATTCTGACCTTAGTTAGTATCTGCCAAGATTTTTTATGAAAATTTTGGTGTCACTTGTTGTGTAAGTTATTGATGTGACCATTGATTTCAAAGGCAAATTGGCAGAAAGAAAAAATCAAATAGTCAAAAAAGAAGAGAATCTTTTCGACAAGATTAAAGAGTTGTCATCTAGATGTTGCTTGTTTTTCAGATCCACACATATTTTACAGATTTGAAAAACTTTTGAAAAGATACAACATGTCAAGATCCAATTCTTTAAGAAGAAGGAGCAACCCGTGCATGCTTACGTGATCAAAATGATAAACCTACCACAAATGGTGGAAGAAATTAAGACCCTTAGATTTCAAAAGAAAAGTATTTTTGTAATCTTGAGAAATGGTGATTGCCATTCTAGGGTTTAGGGGGAGAATGTTGAGGTCACAATTTCATGGGTGCCTTTTATGTTCTTAGTTACAAATATTTTTTATAATTTCTTATATATGATATCTGTATTATGTATGTGGATCTGATTCAATGTAACTGTGTTATTCTGTTTAGGGTTTTTTTCGCCTTTCGGGTTTTGTCAAGTAAAATTCTTATCCGACCCCATCTCTGCTCCCCTTTTGTTTCACTGTGTGATTGTTCATAGGATTCTAACCTAACAATTTGACTGTGAGCAAATATTCTTTTGTGATTGGCGTGTTGCACTATTCCTGTAGATGTTAAAGTTGGTTAAGATCTTATCTGATCTTTCCAAGTGATTGTTCAAAGTATATAAGAAAGAAAGTCATTCGTGATATTCTTGTTAGCAGATGCATGATGAAATCTTTGAAGGAAATCTTTTTCCTTTGATGTTGATGGATCGAATTTTAGTGTCTCTTTGTGCTCCTAAATAAAGCACATTACGAAATCAATAATTTTAGAGAACTAATTCAACTCAAAAATTGTATAAATCTCAATTGACATAACTTTTCATTAAAAAGGAATAGAATGGAGAGGGACCATACAAAGTCTGAAAAAATAATACAAGTGAAAGCTAAAGACTACATCAAGGGACCCAATTAAACAACCATTGCAAGTAAATTTCTAACTTCCCATTCATAATGGGGTCGATAATGGTATCTCTTTTCATCCTGTTTAAAGCCAAACAAATTAATTCTTGCTTCAATAGGCTTTCTATAAAGAAGAAAAAGCTCATCAAGTTGGATTTTGAGAAAAAAAAAAAAAACTTAGATACACTATCTAAGTATTGCAAAATAATGTATAGATTTTGTTTTCTTGTAATGAATTGATGTTCAAACACATCAAATATTGTCAATAATAATTGAAGATCTAGAAAATTTGTTTCAACAAAATTGCATTAATTGATACATAGTGTACTTGATGAATTCTAAAATTAACATTAATGTTAGGTAATACATACAAATAAGTTGATTTGATGTATGAGAAGCATATGAGGAAATATGCATGTTTCACCTCATTTAGCAACATATCTTATCTTCATTATATCGTATTAGATTTGATTTCAATGGCAACTATTGGAAGTTCCATAAATAGGTGGAGTTGGGGTTGTGTGGTCTCTAAATAGATTGAGCTCAACTCTCCCTATTTTCAGATTTCTTTTGATGCAATTAATCTCTATAGCATATAATGTATGAATAGACCCCTTAAAATGCATAATCATCGAGAAGAAAAATGTAGGTCAGAATTGGACTTTTTCTCACCAAAAGGTCAAAAACATCATAAAGAATCATTATTCGTATATTAATGGAAAACGAAGTTTCAAAAGAAAATCAAGAGATAGATCTGTTCTAAGTCATTTCATTATTTGAAGTTGAAGTGGTGCTTGATAATGTCTGGATACATGGAATACGTATTAATACAAAAGTGGCATTTGGTTGAGTTAAATTCTACACTTTGACTTAGGATTTAATATTATTGCACAACTAATTATTAAAACAATTATTTTCTAAATAGGAATATTAAATGCAAAACATGTTAGAAAGTCAATCAACTATGATGGTTTTAAATTACTATTGTTAACCACAAGTTGATTGAATTAGATGTTGATGTTATCATTATCCGTATTTGATTTTATTCTAAAAGATTCGAAAAATATGTTATTAGTTTTTGGATAGTTTAGGTTATTTTTCAAATATTTTTGCATTCCATAATTATCAAAATTATAGAAATAATTACTCCAAGTTGTGCATTGGTAAGTTTTTATTTAATCAGCAACAAGGCAATGACTCAATTTTAATTTGTGCAAGTAAACGACAGTACAATAAAAAAAAGACTGGATGGATATGATGACTGGTTGAGAGAGACATGATCACATTCATTGAATGGGAAAACATGAATGGCTTTGACACAACAAAGACAACATTAGATGAAATAGCACGTGACTTTAAACAAAATGGGGAGCTTATGGTTTCATGTTCTATTTCATTTCCCAATGGGGGTTCCTTTCACCCTTCCCTCACAGTACAACTTTGCTATCGGTCACCCAGGAGTATTTTAGCATTGCAAGGTGGTCCCTGCTGTGCATGTGCCTAGCAATGTGAAGAAGGGGGCTCGGCTACTCATTAGTTTAAGTGTAAAGCGGAGTTCTCCCTTTCAAATATCCAACACAGCAAGAATGCCTCCTCCACATACATGTATAGTCTGTTTATTTTCCAGTGATTCTTCTTCGTCCCCCATGGATTTAGGCGAGGGGTCGACTAGTAGCACTATGTCGGACGCCAATCCAGGTGATATTACTGACACTCGAGTTTTGATTGATATCACTGCTTTTTTTGAGCAAGAAATGACACAACAAAGACAACATTAGATGAAATAGCACGTGGGTTAAACAAAATGGCCAAGAAGGTTAAGATTCACACAATTTGGAGCAATGACAAGTAAACGCATAACCTTCTTCTGCGACCAATCTCGACACCATGGCATGCACAACACATTCTTCAGCTCATAATTACTATTCTAAAACATTTAGGAGACACAAAAATTACACTTTTCCAAGACCTTAATATTCTACTTGGGACAGAAGAAATTGCGCCAACAGGGCATTTGCCTAAATGCAGAGATTTAGGGATAAAAATTATAACGACAAAATTTACAAAAAAAAAAAAATTTCCACTTGTGCACAAAAAATGGAGATATTTGATGTTAATAAAAATTACATATTTACCCTTAGAAGGATAAACTTTGCAATTTCGTCCTCCACTCGTATATATACAATTATTACTAAAACGTACTTTGAAAGTGTGGATGGGACAGAAACCATCTCAAATTTTACTTTTATCCTTTTTACGTATCATCCAATCCTTCATATCATGTTAGAATAGACCGATTTCTTTTGAATTGACCCGGACGAGTTGCACAACCGATTCCAAATACACAAGCGTGCTTCTTTAGGATGCTGTCTGAAAAGAAGAGAAAGTTATTGAAATCGAACGGCTCACGCGTAACCGCGTAGCCATAAGTGGAACCTCACGCGCCGACGTGAAAAAACAAGGTCAGAGATAAGAATGTAACACGTGGCAGACAAAAAGTGGGACCCGCACTCAAGTGTGAAGGATGATAAAGTAGAACGGAGGAAGAAGAAGAGAGAGAAAAAAAAATTAATTTGCACGGAGGCCCCCGCTCTTGAATTGGAAGGATTTGGGGACCCCATGGCTTTTAGAATAGAAGTTCTTGAGGGGGTCCCACAAAAGATTTTCACTTTGTTGGGGTTCTCAGAGATTTTTCAATTGTTGTGGGGCCGATCATGTCAACCTTTATTGATATCGTGTCTCCGCCCTTATTATTACAAAAGATTGATTCCCGTGCATTATAATTGATCTCAACTATAATTCTTCAAAAAGGGGGGCCCACTCCGAAAATACTTAATTATCACTTTACCCTTTTACTTACCATATTTAATTATTAATGTATTAATCAGGGCTTATGATTTGATAAATTACAATCAGGAACAGTGTGTTTGGAGGCCCAACCAAACACAATCATACATCATACACCAGAAGGGTAATTTTAAACTTTAAAATAATAAAAACGGTTATGACGGTAGTTGGAATTGATCCATAACGGCCAACAGACAACGGCTACTATCCCATCATGATAGCCCCTCCTCACCTTTTGTTTAATCCTTCATTTGCGCTCATCTTAGGGCACAGTTTTCCAAAATGCCATGGAATTGAATTAGGTCAGGTGGGCGGTCAATTTCAAATCCTGATTCATTCAGTTGGAATAGATATTGAATCACGAAGAAGAACACAAGTAAAACATACTCAAGAGATTCGACAAAATTGCCTGAATTCACCAAATAGTAAGAGAGATTTCACTATTTTTTGAAGACCCCGCTATTTTTTGAAAATCTCACTATTCTCACACTAGTATTATAGAGACTTTATAAAGGTACCCAGAATCCTAATCTTCATAAAATTACAAATCTAGCCCTATATAAATAATTAACCTGTTACTCATTTCAGTTATAAACACAGCCAAACTCTAAGCATTGCACCAAACTTATCCAAACCCGACAATATCTTAGTGATAAAATCAATTCCTTCTAAACCTTGATAAGTTGATGTCATGGGTTTCCATATAGATAGAAGATTAAATGGTAAATATAAGAAAGATACCATGCCAACATTTTTGGATGAACAAGTCAAAAAAGTCTTTGTTTTCACCACTAGAGAATTTTCTAAAAATAAAGAACAATCCTTTTGAAAGCAAACAAGAGAATCTTGTAGATCCCAAGGAAAAACATCGTTTACTCTTACTCATTAAGGCTATAGATTATGGGCTTCATTAGGTAATAGACACCATCGATGTACTCATCATGGGTTATCATGTGTAAGTTTCCTCCCTTCATCAGCCCTTTGTGACTTTGGCTTCTCTCCAGTAACTTAGAATGAGCATAGAAGAACAAAGCAGGGTTTAAACTTTAAATGGTCCTATACCTAACACCCTGCTCTGTCTCATATATATTGGTATTCTCAAGTGACTGGAGAGGATCCAAGGCCCTCACTCTGTAACTATTAATCCCTCTAAGGAGAAGTGGGCCAAATATGTCCATTCAACCAACCCTATTTCTTCTTACCTCTTTACCATGTATATAGTACTGATCTTCAGGATCCAATGTTGAATCTTTGATCTATATGCATGAGTATATAAGTCAATTCATTTTGTTGGGTTGAGTCATTGAAGTATTTCAATTAATTTGATTCATTGGTGAATGGTTTTTGAGATGATCACCTGATTGACCTTGTAATTATAATTTTATAATTAGAATGCAAATCTTGTGGGTACTGATAAAAGGGGACACACGAGTTGTGTCATGTAGAAGATCATATTTTTAAAAAGATAATTAATTAATGTAAGTAATCAACTTCTCTTTTGGTGGTCATGCCCTATATATCACACCCAAATACAAGTCTTCATTGGCAAAGACAAAATGGGAAACAAGGATCTCCCATTTCACATGTAATCTCTACACACGCACACAAACACTCAAATGGAGACACAGAGAGAGAGAGAGAGAGGAAGGGGACCCACAGGTGACCATCAATCGTTGTACTGAAGCCAACCAGAGAATCTAGAGAAGATCACAAGAAACTTAGAAAGCAAAAACATTTGCAGAAATGCAAGATTGCTTCTCACCTACTCAAAAATGTACGTAAATAACATCCCAACTCCCCCACCCAACCGAACCCATAAACCACTACAGGACTCCTCTTCTTTCTTCTCTTCTTCTACTGCTGAATGAACCTATAAAAGCATATACACTCACACAGCACAGCCCCAACTGCATCTACCTTCATCCAACTTCAAAATTTAGAGAGAGAGAGAGAGAGAGAGAGAGAGAGGAAAGAAGAAGAAGAAGAAGATCAGAAACCTTGAGAAATGACGACATCAAAACCAGAAGATAACCAAGAAAACCAACAGCACCATTTCCCAGAAGATATTGAAGAGGATGACCAAGAGGACCAACAACATCACTTCCATGTGTTAGCTGTAGATGATGATCTGGTTGATAGAAAGCTCCTGGAGAGGCTTCTTACTGTTTCTTCCTACCAAGGTACTTACTCACATCTAGCACTTTAACCTTAACACCAGAAGAGAGGAGAGGGAGAGAAAGAACTTTTAGTTTGTCTCTGATTATAAGGTTTGATCACAGTTGGGTTATGAATTTTTTTTTATTTTTTTATGTCAATTTTAATCTGTTAGCTTTGTTTTAGTTATATGTGAGGACTTCCTTGTTTCCTTACTGGTTTTCTTTCTTATATTCTTTCCTTGATACAGTTACTTGTGTGGAATCTGGTGATAAAGCTTTGGAATATTTGGGTTTGCTTGGCAATGTTGATGACCATGATTCTACATCCTCTTCACCATCATCATCGTCTTCTCCACCACCAGAACATGAGGTGAGAATGCTTCTATAGCATTTGTGCTTTAAAGACTCTCCAAGGGAGCCTCTACTTCTTCTTTTAAGGATTTTTTTTTTTTTGAAATTGAAACAAACCAGGAGAGAGGAGAGATGGGTATCTGTATTTTGAATGCAAGCAACACAAAAACTCTTTCCCCATAAAATGACTTTCTCAGTGAAGCTTTATTAAAAAAAGAAAAAGCTTTCCTGAGAGACTACACCTACAAATACTATAAAAATGAGAAGGAAAGAAGAAAAGAAAGAACATATGAAATTTACAATCTTAGAAAGTCAAACAAATTTTTTCCCCTATCTCCATTTGTATAACTAATCAGGAAGAAACCCTTAACCAGGTGAGTTCTCAATGATATCTAAGCAATCTAACTCTCCCAGTATATCACTCCATTTTATTAATTTTCTCTGATTCACTAATTATTTTTAGACTAATTGTTCATCAGGTACAGGCACAAAGAGTGAATGTTAAAGTCAACTTGATCATGACTGACTATTCTATGCCTGGAATGAGTGGCTATGATTTACTGAAGCGAGTAAAGGTCAACTAATCACCTCCCTCATTTTGTAATCCCATCTTGTTCTTCTGAGTTTACTTTGTTTTCGTGATTAAAGTAAGTAAAATTTCCCATACGTGAGCAGAAATCATCTTGGAAGGACATCCCTGTGGTAGTAATGTCATCAGAAAATGTGCCTTCCAGAATCAACATGTAAGTCTTCTTTTTTTCTCCTTTTCTCTTTACTATGATTTTATGCAGATTCATGCACTCGAACTTCCATTAAATATTGCATTTTAAGTTCTTTACCAAAGAAAAAGATTTGAAGTTGGTTACAATTTAAATATGTCTACAAACATTTATCAGTCTTCCATTAGGTAAGTAGTCTTCTGTTAACAGATTCTTAAGAAAGACAAATTTACACATTGGACCCACTTGAGATTTCTATAGAATGTTTGTAACAAGCGTATGATCAAAGGGTCCTTTTGATTAGAAGTGCAGTGAAATCAACAATCTTGTTTCTTATATATCAAGTAATTCTTTCCAACCACACATTATCCACTGATTTTTTTTCTAAAGTCTGTTTTAGCTTCATTTCACTGCAAATTAACCAGGTAGGTATATATTAAGAGTTACTGAAACGCACATCTTAATAAGAATAAGTATAGGTTAATTACTGGAGTCACGAGGGGTAAATCCTCCTGGTCCTACCTTCAGATCATCTTACTAAAAGACCAAAAATTTGATCCAGTGGAATAATGGCAACTACATGATATGTTATCTCCAGTCAAATTTTAGAAACTGTTGGGGGTAAAGATTCAAAAAAGCAAACATAAAAGGAAAATTACCTAAACTCTTTATTTACTTTTACTGACTGGTCAACCCAGAGACCCCAAACCGAAATTTTTGGTCCTTAATTTTAGCTATCCTTGTGATTACTATTAGGGATTGTTCACAACTTTGATTAATTGTGCAACAATACTATATACATAGTTCATAATTATTGATAGAATTTATGGTTTGGTGAACTATATAGTTGTACTGTGCAACTATATTATATAAATAGTTCACAGTACTGATAAGACAAATAGTATACATATGTAGATAATCTGGGTAGAGGATTCGGACTCATATTTTTTTGGGTTCTTATATAAGTATAGAAATCATTAGACCAGATAGTATTCTTTTTTTTACTTTAATCAAATAAGAGTTCACAAGCAGCTGATCTAATGGGCACACTCCCCACATTATATGGGAACCCAGATGGAACTTATGAAAAGTTTCTTCACTTGGTTTATAGAAATTAACCTTCAGAGTATTGTTGGATCATAAACCCTACTGGGTTGTTAGTATTGAAAGAAGAATTAATGGCATTTGATACATAACAGGCTTGAAATGTTTGACAACTGGAGGTCCCAGATATATCTCCACTTTCTTAAAATGTATAGACAATAAAGGAAATTCGATGTTGAACTGAAGGACCACTCCATTGTATAAAGATTTGGCAGATCTTAGATGAGATTTTCCTTTTAATGTTGGAAAAGAATAGTTCTTTGATTAGTATGACACCCATGCATGCTGAGTCTGGTGTTTTCATTTGAATGGAAATCAAAGCATTTTTTCAGGTTTTCGTGTTTCTGACATCAATGGGTCTTCACAGTTGCATTAAACTAACAACAAATAAGAACAGGTAGAGAAGGGAACTTTTGTAGATCCCATGGTTGTAATAAAGGAAAATAACCAAACAATCTGATGGAATGTTTTTTACAGTTCATGTAAAAAAAGAAAAACATAAAGACCTTACCTGAAAAGAACTGCTTTTATCTAGAAAGAAAAGTAGCCTTATTGACTATTCTTAATTTGTTCTGTGTTGAACGCCTCCATTCTCTGCTGTTCCAGTTGATCAACTTGTCATAGGTCACTTCATTTAAGATGAGACGAAGCTTGGTGCAACATTATTCTTAAACCAGAAGAATTGCCAACTTGTGAAGGCAAAAACAAATGGGCTAGCTAGACTAGTTAGGTCCCACATGATAAGATCACTGTGGCTGAAAATTGACCAGATTGAATAATGCCAGCCACTTGATCTGTCGCATTCTCTCTCTCTCTCTCTCTGTGTGAGCAAGTGAGAGATGTTCGCTCTGTCTGGAAAGGGAGACCTAACTGGCCAAAGAACGAAATACGTTTTAGAGTATTATGATTGGAATAATGTGTTTGGCATTTTTGTCATTCTTTTTTAAGCACCCATGAGTCTGTGGGTGCCACCCTTTTGGAAAAAAGAATCCATGTGACCCCATGTGAACTGCCTCAGAAGTCTTTCATTTGAAATTTTTTTGGGAAAATGTCTTTCTCTCTATCTCTCTATCTCTCTCTAGCTCTAGAGATCTCTTTCTTATTTTGTTGGGACAAAAAGATTTGGAGAAGATCTTCCCTCTCATTTTGACTCATTGTGAATGATGTGAAGGCTTGAAAACATTTAGCTTTCTCTAAATTTGACAAACCCAAGAAGCATAAAATTATTGGGTGCTTTTCCCTCATTAGGAAAAATGGTTTGTCATTTGTTTGGGTTAATGACAATTTTGATAGGTGCTTGGAGGGAGGAGCAGAGGAGTTCCTGTTGAAGCCTGTTCAGTTATCAGACTTGGAGAAGCTTCAACCCCATCTTCTGAAATCTCTGACATGCAAATGCAACTGTGGCACCACCAACACCAACACCGACAGTAGCAGTGTCTCTAACAACAGTGGCATTAGCATAAACTGTAATGGTGATAACAGCATTGAAAACAAAAGGAAAGCAGTGGCTCCTGAACCGTCTGCAGAGAGATTACCCAAACTCAAAGGCTTAACTGTGATGTAGATGTTCGAAGAGGGAAGCATAATTGATATAAAAGAGACAAAAATCTATCCTCTCTGTTGGATGAAAATCAGTTAAAAGCCACCCACCCCCCACAAAAAGGAAGAGGTTGAGGAAGCTATATATGAGGCATTTAATGTATATTACTTCATTACTTAATTACCTAGCTACTTGTGATCATGTAATGGAATACCAAGGCTCACATATATATCATAATATCTTTTTTTAGCTTAAGCAATTAATTATTATCTCTACAAGGGTCCTTAGCCATTTATACGATCGATCTCACATTGAAAATAACTCCAAGTTCTCAGTTTTCCTCTTCAGACTTGTATGGTGAGGATAAGTTCTGTTACTGCAACTCAGATGTTCAACCTTGTTTCCCCCAGAGTTCCATCCTTGAGTAGTGATGGTAATCCTAATTCATAAAAAGCACATCTGGCCCTTCAAAGATCATGTTTTACCAAGAGTTTCTCTGGTGGGTTAGGCCATATATATAGCCCAATGGATTGACGTCTCTATCCCAAGATGATTTTGAGTGGCATCAAAGTACACAATACATGACACAGTAAAAAGGCTAAGATCAATGGTGGACCTGTAGTTACTGATGCAGCCCATTCATATACACCTGAACCCAATCAGGTATGTAGATTCTCTCCACCCAAGGATAGCGTTTGGTGTAGTAACTGCGCAGGCAATGTGTCGCCCATTTAGAGACCTGGGTGGATCTTCGATGGAAAGGATATTGATTAATTGATTAAACAGACCTTTGAAGCAAGTCATGCCCATTAACAAATTATCTGTACTTGCTGCATTCTACGATTATGGGTGTGCCTCTTAACATGTATGTCAATCCAATCATCAGTAGCAACTACATATTGTTTCTGAAAAATAATGAATTTAAGCGAATTAGACTGAAAATAGAAAATTCACCTCTCGAACATGAAGACCTTCAGAAAACTAAACTAGATGCCTACACAAAGATACAGATAATTTTGTAAAATCAAAGCCAGTCGACAATTCACCATTAATTGAAGATCAAATGCTAGTTCCCTTTTCTTTTTTCTTTTTTTCCTTTCTCTTGAAGAAAAGGAAGAGGGGCCAGGTCTTTTAAGTCCTAAAGTTGAATATGGTCATCCACTGTGTTCTGGAGTAGCCCAACACTTGAAACAGTGCGCGCATGTTGTAATCTAAGCATTGATATATGCGTCGTAGTGAAGCGAAGAAGAAGCCACCGAGCAGCATGACCTCAGATCCCATCATCCCACATGAAACAAATATATATATATTTATACAAAATATAGAGCACAAATCGTTTTCATTGGGACTTGTGAACTTCAGATTCACATACTGACATACATACCTGATGCAGGAAAGATGCAATGTTCTGACTTTCCGCAAACTACAAGAATGACCATATATTCCTTTTCTAATGGTTTTTTCGCTCCCCTCTCTTCTTCTTTCTAATGAACTACAAGAAGACTACCCAACCAAAGCCTCTACCTTAAAAAAATAAGGTTCGGTTTGGGTTTGTGTTTGGGGCCTGGGGGAATGGATAACCCTCCAACGGCAATGATCGCATGCGATACCCACCTGAAGCGCAGGAAAACAAACAAAACAAAAGCAGTAACTGGGTTCTCTGAGCAACCTACCCAAGAACATTAACTAGATAAACTCAGATAAACAAAAAACTGTTGTGGTACAAAGTGAGAGACTACGTTTCTTTGAAACATTACACAAAGTGAGAGACTATGTTTCTTTGGAACATTTGAAGTTCTTGACAAAACACAAAAAAAAAAAAAAAAAGGAACACTTGGAAGTTAAGAATTACCATATCCACTGCGATGAGAATTCTGGTCTGTTCTTCCGCCAAAGAGCGACTGGATTTAGATTTGGTGGTTTGTTTTATTCTGAGTAAATGAATCATGAGAGACAGAACAAGCTGTTAACGAGCTGGCCCCCGCCACTCGAAATCTGTATCTTGGAAAAACAGCCACCATTTTCTTCCTTCTTTATGGTTTCTTTCGTAAAAAAGCGCGACATACAGAGAGTTCCCTTCTTACCCCCCAAAAAAAACACAGAACACAGAGCTCCCTGGTCCTGTTTTCTGTTTATTTATTGCGTTTCTTCAAGACCCATGGACCAGTCATCTGCCACTGCTTGCTCACTCTCAGAGCTTGAATAATACCTTATCTCCTTTGGTTGGACTTACTTAACAACTAAGCAAAGCAAATCCCTCTCTTTCTTTCTCTCTCTATAAACTCAAACCAATCCAGTTCCAAATTTCCAAAAAGGAATCCTCCTCGGCTTCACTTCAGATTTATCGAACCCACTCCACAATAAAGCCAGAAATTCACCACTTCCTCCTCTGTTCTGCAGTGGATTATCGAAGGCTCTTTTTGAAACTCCCTATCCAAGCAGAAGCAATAATGTCAGTCCTCCCAGCCAGTGCAGACTTCATGAATTCGGTTGTTCATGACGGCATTCCCGTGCAGGAAAGCTTCAACAAATTCTTTGAATGTTGGCTTGCGGAGCAGAATCGTTACCTGCAGGAGCTCCTCTCTGCCACCAAAGATAACAATCACCGCAGCAGAAACGAAGACCCAGCAACAGAAGACGAAGAAGAGAGAGCACTGCGTACTCTGATTAACCGAGTCGTTCGTCACTACGAAGACTATTACCGAGCCAAATCGATCTGGGTAGAGCATGATGTGCTTCGAATGATATCTCCAACATGGAGGAGCAAGCTTGAATCTGCGTTCCTCTGGATCGGTGGTTGGAGGCCCAGTATGGCTTTCCATCTACTCTACTCCAAATCAGGTTTACAGTTGGAGAGTCATCTAGCTGAGTTGTTTCTTGGGCTTAGTACAGGTGACTTGGGAGACATTTCGCCGACTCAACTCACCCGTATCGACGAGTTACAGAGGAAGACCATCAAAGAAGAAAAAGAACTCACGGAAAAGATGGCGAAGTATCAGGAGACCATAGCAGATTCCTCGATGGTTGAACTAGCCCATGCTGCGACTGAGTGGATGAACAAGAATAATGACAGAGAGGGTGAGAACAGTACAGAAGGAGACGCGACGAGTGAACGAGTGAAATCGGCACTGGAAAAGAAAGAAGAAGGGCTGGAGAGGATAGTGGAGAAGGCAAACGATCTACGGCTGAGGACGCTGGAAGGTGTGATCGAGATCCTACGGCCAAAGCAAGCCGTACATTTCTTGATTGCTGCTGCTGAGCTGCACCTTAGGTTGCATGACTGGGGAACGGAAAAGGACGCCGGAAACAACCGAGCCGGCGGTGGACAAACACCTCAATAGAATGAAGTCATGAGTTTATGGTTTTGTCGTTGAGGATTTCTCTGAGACCTTTTTTTTCTTGGCTTCTCTTTAATGAAGTATGGCACCTTTCTTCTTCACCTACCTTTAATGAATTAATATAGCCAACTTGCCTTCTTTTTATTACTAAAATAAATTTCTCTGCATTGTTGCAAAGCCCCTGCATCATCAGAGGGAATTAATTTTTGATTGGTAGTAATTTCAAACGTCCATGCGTTGCAGCGTTTGGTTACTTTGCCATGAAACGTAATTGAGCGTCACGCTAGTGCGCGAGACACTTCGGACAGTAATAATAATAAAAGAATAACCTCGACAGAATAAAGTTTTCGAGTTCTCGACGAAGACAAGTTGTGGTTCTGATGTTAAATCGCAGAAAAGCGAAAGATATCAACATCGGTGAGAAAATATAAGATTTCCAATATCAAGGGAGAAAATGGACGGATTTTGGAGTTTGTTAAAGAAACCAAATCATGGAGAGAGTGGAAAAAAATCAAGGAGATTCCAGAATTTATGAGAGAAATAACATGTCTTTTAACGATAGGATCATTGAACAGACAAAGATGAATTTCACAAGAACGGAAGAGAATGGCAAAATAAAGGAAAAAAGCTTCTTGAATGAAATGTAACAGAAGCCCAATACATCCCATACCTTAGCAACTCTTCATGGCAAAGAGTATGAAGCAGCTCTGTTTTGATTATTTCCAGACTTCCATTCGCCAGACCAGTTCTGTTGTCTTCTGAGGATTCGTTCAGCCCAGAATACCAACCACAACTCATAATTTACCATCCATTGATTAAGGAGACCTTGGTTCCAAAAAAAGATTTTAAGGAGACCAAAACCAATGAAATGTCAACAGATCGACAAAAGAATGAGCTAAGTTTGTAATAAAATTGAACTTTAAATTACATATGGAATCCGAATAACTGTTTATCCAATTTACCCTAAATAACATGAAAGAAGGAAAGATTTAACTAACGTTGGGCAATAAAAAGACACCTATTTTTCCGTCTTATTAAAGGATAGTCCCTGGGGAGTTTCTTCAGCTTGCTAATTGCTGCTCTTACCACTGTTGTCCACTATGTCTATGGGGTTGTGGCTGCATCCTAGCAGTTTCTGGAAGAAAATCCTGCAAAAGAAGCATAGATTTAGTCAAAAGCTTAGGAAACCAATAATTCTTAAACAATCATCCATGACTACTGGTTAATTGAAAAAGATCAACTGGTGAGGAAGAGAGATGGCAACGCAAGTTTCCAAGTAAGAAAATGGTGTCAACCATGCACCTACACAGAATGTGAAGGCAAAAATGGCTATCCCCAATAAGCGGTTACGCAAAAGATTCAGCCCAAAAGCAATGGTTCCATTACAAACAATCATATTTTCGGAGATATAGCATACAAAAAATTCTTCATATCTAGAACGTGGCCCCGACAAGCATAAACACAATATTTGGCCATTACCTTCCATTATACATTATAGCTCATCTTTTAATGAGTCTTCCTCATCTTTCAATGACTGCTTCTCATCTATTACAGATTGCTGCTGAGTCTGATTCTTCTGAATGAAATCCATGATAGCCTCCTTTGTTCTATCACCATCATACTGCAAAAGGTTGCCACTAGCTGTTTTGAAGTACAAGGTAGGGAAACCGCTAACATCAAAAGTACGAGGAAAGTCATTCGCAGTTGCATCCTACAAAGAGATACCAAGAGGTAAGATACGTCAGGATTCAGGAACAGGATCTCCAATACATGATGGGTACAATGGATGGTAAAAACATGTCAGCTACTTTTTTCTTATTCAGCAATAAAACAATGCCTAAAGAGAGATGAGCTTACTATTGTAGTCCTTCAAATGGATGGCATAAATAAAAATTCATTTAGATTGCAAGGAAATGCAGAAAGGGAATCTCACTAAATTAATTTTTACTTTCATTAAAAGGAAAAAGAGAGACGAGCTTACCATCTTAGCAATGATGATACCAGCATCACTCTGGAGAGCAACAGCAACTTCATCCAAGATCGGTGCCAGCTTCTTGCAATGTCCACACCAAGGTGCATAAAACTCCAGCAAAACTGTAAATCCAACTTCTCAAATTTTGTTTTTGGATGAATACAAAAATAAATTAAAGCAAAGAGCGAAACAAGAGAAAATGATACAACAGGGCAGCAAAATAAGGGGGGGGGGGGGAGCACCAAGCTCAAGAGGGAGAAATAAAAGTGGAATTGAGACCCCAGAAGCTAACAATTAACCTATTTCTGAGGTTGTGAGTAACAGGGGGGATG
Organism: Hakea prostrata; assembly: GCF_041222555.1. Classification (NCBI taxonomy): domain Eukaryota; kingdom Viridiplantae; phylum Streptophyta; class Magnoliopsida; order Proteales; family Proteaceae; genus Hakea; species Hakea prostrata. The sequence continues at coordinate 7,068,405 of NC_142606.1, forward strand.
GGGAAGAGAGAGCAAACTTCTCAAATTATAAAAACATGAAAATACAATATATATACAGAGACAAACACATTTCAAAAATCAAACTTCTCAAATTATTAAAACATGAAAATACAATATATATACATAGAGACACACATTTCCAAAATACATATTATAGGGTGCTCAAATTATAACGAATAAATAACAGGAAATCTACTGGAATAACACACCAGTAAAAATTTCCAAACCATAACAACTAAGGACTCCAAAGGTGGTGAGGCAGCAGTGGAGGGAGGGCAAGGATCAGAAAGGAGTTGGAGGAAACAAAATGGTGGTGCTGGCAAGATAAAAACAGTGATAATGGCGGTGGCAATGATGGTGGCAACAGGGTGGCGGTGGTAGCGACACCATTTGCATTAGAAAGAAAAAGTAAACTGATTTCAACAGCAACGTAGAACCAGCTCCTCAGCTGTTTCAGAATTTCTGTCATATTTGATTTCTATTTCACTGAATAAGGTGCAAAAATCAAACCCAAACTTTTCCGTAATAGAAATCATACCAAATCAGCCATTAACTTCCCAAATTTTGGACCCTATAATTCCAGCACACTACAGCAAATAAACCCAGATATTAATGCCCAACAAAATCCTGGCCAAAATGTAACCAGGAGTGCTGGGTACCAGTCACACAAACTCTAGCTGGAATCCCCACATCACCACTCAATTGATTTTGACAATGGAAGACATCATGTAGACTATCCTTTGTGAGTTCATACTGAAAAGTCATGGTAAAAAATGCCTCATATATGACAAAGTTGCTAATTTAGCTAACCACGTATAGGAACCCAACTGGAGGTGCCTGCTTGCCTGCTAAAATAACTATTATACTCTATTTGTATTACCATATATATTACCTCATTGGAACTTGGGAATAAGAACAATTTAAAGCACTCTACTTGATTTACAATACAGTGCCTTAAACAGTACAGTGCTTTAAATTTATTTTATCCCTTTGGACCCCCCCCCAAAAAAAAATTTAATTTATCCTTTCAGTGGTGCATGGTTTTTGTTGGGACAGACACATAATATAGAGTAGAAGAGACATACTCCTATCCTTCATTCCTCTGGGATCTTAATCTGATTTAAATCTTGCATTTAAGAGTTCCTATAATACTTGCATGCATTGCAGTATTGATCCTTCTAATCTGCAAATAAGTACATACCGTTCTTTCCAGAGTTGAAAACAATTTCTTGTAGGCTATCAGCAACCACCACCTTCACTGGTTCATTGTTAACTTCAGGAATAGGTTCTGACTTCACATATGGCTTTAAGCTTCCCTCCTGCAAAGATGTACAAATATCAGCAATGTATAGACCAAATAAAAGAATTAACTTATCCAAGCTATGACTTATTGCAGCCATTAATGAAATGAAAAAGAAAAAGAAAACACTTAATTTCAACACAATGTTTGCAATGGGGGACTTGAATCCTGAAGTTGAGGAGGCACTTTCACTAATTCAGAGGGCATACATTGGTGCAATGGTAAGGTTGCCCCATTCTGACATGGTGGTTACATTCAAGTTAGGAAACAGCATCTAGACCCACAGGGGAGGGAGGCCTCATTTACTCTTTCCACCCCATTTTTTCAGCATTGAAGGTAATATCCATGAAGGGTCAGAATCGACTCCACAATCAATAATCTTTCAATATTTCATTAGAACTAGAAGACCTACTGGTTGTGGAAATTAGATCAATGACAACAATAAACATCTTGATACTCAATTTAGGACCACGAAATACAAGATAAGATGTCTTTACATCAGCGAATTATTGGGAAACCCGATTCATCCCAACATTCAGAAAATCAGAACCACTACAAATACAGAATTATGTAAACAAACAGAAGCAGAAGCATCACCATGTACTCTTTCAATGAGGGTGCAATATGCTCGGCGTCCAGATTTGTTTTGAGATATTTTGTGCCATCAGATTTCTGTATAATGAGGAGAGGCACCTGATCCTCTTGAAGACCAAAATACTGTTCATTCAAGCCAAAGAGAATTTAAAATGTATAAAAGATTTAAGTGTACAAGGAAATGTCAAACAAAAACACAGCAACACGAAGTAATAGTCACCTGGAATGCACCTTGACTGGCGTCAATGTCACCCAATAAAAAGCCTACTCCCTTTCCTTTGTACTGCACTGCAAGATCGTGGTATTTTGACTTGAAAGCATCAAGAAGCCCGCTACTGAAGTTCAAAAACAACATTGCCTGTATTCTCCGTCAATACATGTGAAACAGAAAACCCATTAACAAACATTGACAATAGTTACAGATCACAAAGAGAAATTTAAGGTCTACTCCCAGGTAAACCCCCAAAACGATTATTCATATCCCCATCAGAGTATTCACATGATATGAAAATGCCAGAGTCCACATGATAGCTAAAATAGAAAAATTATTTATTACAAGTTCTTGCATGATATCGTAATTTAGTTTTTTGGGTTCATAGGAAATACAAATAAAGACACACACATGAACAAAGAAAGCTCAGCAAAATACTCCAAGGACTCTTAAGTACTAGGAGAGCCATATTCATTTGCCACAAAAAAATTGTAGGCCATTGGTTGTTTCTTGCTAGGTTAGTCCATTTTTCCCTATATAAGGTCACCAGTCACTGATTAGTACAGACAATCCAAAGGCAGACCACACAAAACCCACGAAAAGAGGCATGGAAACAGACTGAACCTGCATATATCTTCAGGAAAGATGGTTAAGCCTTCCAACATGCCAACAGATAAAGTTGTTTCAGACCAGCACAGACTTGTCATGATATCTCCCCATACCAATTTCATACAGAGTATATGCTCTAGAAGATACAAATGTATATAATGTATAACATTTATGTTTAAAACATACCATATATAGTGCACATACCCATTTTATGTGTAACCACAGACTAAGCAAAGCCTCAATGCACAACTTGGGCAAGGCTCATATTCAAAATAACAAAACAGGCTAGGTCAAGGCCAGTGTCTGTTTGTACAAAGCCCTATTGGCCTCCTAACCGAGCTTATGTCCAGCCCAAAAGGCTTAACATTAAGCAGAGTGGACGAGATTTTGTTCAAGGTACCACTTTGCAACCCATCATTGTATTAGATTTTGGTCCTCATGCTTGGGAGCAATGGAAACCTATTTTTGGATATAGTCTCCTATTTGATTGAAATAGATTTAGGAGAATTTATCTATTTATGGTTAGAACTATACTTTGAACACTTAGACATACTGCTTCGAACACTGGAAACTAGAATAACTAAATAATGTTAACAGGTTTCAATAAGAGAAATGAAAGTCCAACGCATTTTAGTTGTGCAGGAGACATCACACACAATGTCTATCCTATACATTTTAGAGTAATATCAACTTTTCCCTTTTGTGCTGTGGTGAAGATTGGGAAAGGGAGATAAGGGAGTTAAGAAAACCATGGTATTCTATTAACAACCAATATCATTATGAACACTGCAGCAGGCAATGGACTTGAAAGTCAAAGTGAGATATAGTCAAGGTTTGCAACATGTTCAATTGTCAACCAAAGAGAAACCATTTACCTTGGTATGAGGATTGTTAAAGAATTTTCCTAGGAATGGCTGGTTGCTAGGATCCTTGTTGAAAAGAGTGATGATAGGCACACTAGCTTCTTCAATAAAGTTCTCCAAAGCATCAAGATGAAAATTCTGCACATGAAAAACCCATGGTATTATAATGCACTCATGGAAAATACAACAAAAGCAAGAATTGTGCAATATCTTGCATACCTGGAAATCAACAACAAGTTCATCAAATGGCTTGAACAACCTAACAGTAGGCCCTTTAACTGTTGGCTCCCCTCTTGGAAGGTGTTTAGCATCCAACGTATGAGCAAATTCATAGTCCGACCGTAACTTATCCGCTACTTGTGTGAAGTTTACAAATTCTTCGCCTGAAAACTCCGAGAAAATCCCAACCTGTAAAAGTGCAAAACATTAGTACCACTTGATCATTTTCAGGGGGAAAATCCAAAGAAAGACAGTTAAACTAGAGCGTGATTCCCTCACAATAAGAATATTCTTGTCATTGATAATATTTCCAGCATCTTCAACAGATTTTATCTCGGCAGATGGCGGACCAGCTAGCTTTTTCAAATATGTCACTATACCATCAGCATCCCTAGGACCTTTGTAGTCTTGAACAATCTTTCCTCCATTTCTTAAAACCTTGATGGTAGGGAAGCCCCTGATCTCAAATTCAGTGGCAAGTTCTCTGTTTACTTCTTCATTGGCATCCACTTTAGCAAGAACTATAGGAGGATCATGACTACTCAAAACTGAAGCAGCTTTTTCGTACTACAAATCAAATAACATATTGAGAGTATAAAAAATCCTTCAGAAATTGATCATATACTAGATCATCTACAACTCAAAATTAAAATCTTGAATTGAAGTTTGTGTTGTGAAACTTATACCTCAGGAGCAAGATTCTTACAGTGACCACACCTGCCACAGAAGATAAAGGAAATAAATCAAACTTATGCCTCAGAATCGAACATCTAGATCTCGTGTGGCTCTAGAAATGTTAGCATCCAACAAAAAGATATAATGATTGTGAAACAAAGCTAAAGTTCGTTATAATCTAACAATGAGAAATCATGATTATGACACAAAGTTCCAAAGTATTGGCATAAATTCTCTCCTAATAAACCAACGGTAGTCCAACAAAATCAGCCATTAAATGGTGGATGCATCATCAAGCACTTAACATCCATGAACAACAACTGTCACACCATTAGCATAGATCGTCCATTAGGATCAACCTCGTGTAAATTATCAGACTACACAAATCATCATCCTCAAAAGCAAAATACCGTATAATCAAGAAGCATTGAGTAACTCAACAATCACCTGAGAATTCAAATGCGCTAATTCTTGCTAATTATCCAAACTTTCTTCAAATAATCAGAAAGTACAGCTCCATGAAAGTTAACAAATTCGATCCCGAAGTCATCCAAAAATCAGAAAGTCTCAGTCGAACTAATGCCAGAACACTATCATTACATTCGAAAATCCCTTTATTACAAAAATGGAATAATATTTTCACTTCTCATAAGATAACATCCATCCTTCACCGAAGACATCAAAAGTATATTCATTTTTTTTTCAAATTCCAGAAAGAACAATCTTTGATCACGATATTAGATCTGAAATCAGCAGAGAAAACAAATGGCAGTAGATCTAAAATAAATACGAACAGAATTCGCATACAAACAAGAGAAAGACCGATCAGATATATCATTTCGAACAGCATTGCAGAAAAAAAAAAACAAGAAAAATAAGAAGCAGTACCACGGAGCATAGAACTCAACGACAAGGAAGTTGTGCTTGTTAAGAGTGTCAGAGAAGTTGGAGTTATCAAGGGTGAGCACAAACTCCTCAGCCTTGTCTCCTTCGGCCGAGACTAATCCATGAAGCGAAACAAAATGACAGAGAACGAAAATGCAGAAGCTGATCGAAACCCTAGACGCCATGGCCAGAACACTCTTCGTATGCATAAAACGGATTGCGGACTGCTGTCTCGTCTCGTTTGTGTCTGAATTTAAGAAGAGAATGAGTTTTCTACAAAAAGAAAGAAATCAGAGATTGAGGTCTTACGTCCACGTGGATTTGTTTCTGTAAAATTGAATCCAGCGAAAGATATCAAATCAACGATTGAGGATCAGGAATATTCGAATCAACGATTGAGAATTTTTCTAATAGAAATTATTTTAGATTGACTTTTCTTTTAAGTTGTTCTTCAGTTTTATATCCCTGAATCAAAGGAGATCCGAGTTACAAATTCCCTGTTTTAACCTTTATCATCGGCGCAGATCCCAAAAGAAAGAAGGAAAAAAAAAACTTAAAAAAATTCGTTACACAGTCACAAAACAATCATGCCCGTTTTCGGTTAGAAGATGAACTGAGAATAAGTCTAGAAGATCCCATAGTGGGTCCCAGTGGCACAAGTTTCACAAGAATTGCTCTACATGTGGCCCACAAGGTCATGGGCCGAGCCCAGACTTGCACCCCGGTCCACATCGAGGTTAGAATTCCAATCTAATTTGGCTTGAATCGGTTCAGGAATTGAGAATGTATATACCCCAAGGAAAATTGGATTCAAGAAGAAAAGCAACCCAACTCAAGACGGATCAGACAAATGGGAGTTTCAACTTCAGTGATATGCATGCGAACTGTGCTGCAAAAGGTCGAGATCTCGATCTCAAACCGAGATTTCATTATTGACCATCCGTTTTTTCAAAATGCACTTTTCGAAAAATCTCGCTGCAAGTGCTGCACACTAAGAGATTGCTTGAAACTTGGGCTCTTATTGGATTTTGGTAAAAAAAAACTCAGGCTCTCATGGAAGTGTGAATCATCTCCCTTGATGGAGAGTGCTTTCCTGACAACTTTACAAACACAAACTATGCCAAGCCACAAGTAAAAAATAATAAAATATTTTTTTTGAAAAAAAAATCCATCACCTTAATCTTGTGGACCTCTAAAATTTGCGTTCAGTAGCAATCGAAAGAAATGATTCAGACTCAAAGGAACCATAAAGGGTTCCTTTTCCCGTTGATTTTTGGAGAAGGGTTATAGCAGAGTAGGAAGGAGAGAGGCTGAATTATTTAGCTAGTGGTTATCCTAATCAAATAAAGTACCTCTTAACCTTGAAAGCAAGTTTGATTTCTACTAAAGATAGAAGTAACATTTAGAAAGAAATGCACAGCCTAACGGTTAAAAGACTAAGGCTTCAGAATGAAGAGAATTATCAAACAGATTCCAAGAAAATAAACTAATAAATAATTCAGCAAATCAAATTATGCAGTTTTAATTTCTTTTTCTCTGTTATCTAACAATGCTATTTCTGGACAAGCACCAAACTAGACAGATAATTCAAAATTTCTGAACTCTACATTCTGTATATCAATCATTTTCTCCTACTCTATTCAAGAACCACCACATTATCTGACTAAATCAGGGCCAATCAACCAATAAATGAATTTCTGTACAAGTCTCGCCAAATCACTCATCCTGACATGCGGGAGCAAAAAGTGCAAACGAAGAGGTTTTCATGCCTCTAGATGCAACACATTATTTGCTGCCTTCTCTTTGTCAGCCACTCTGTTCCATGGCTAGCAGATGAGAATTATCTGGAACCACAACAATGGGGTGATTTCTATGTATAATTGTCTAATGGTCCCAAGATCTCTAGCATTGACTGGTTTAAATCTTCCATGAGGAACCATTCTTTACAGTGTGGCCACGTCATGCAAGCAGGGGGTTCCATTCTCCAAGAACCTCACTCATGGCATTTAGAGTTAGAAACCAGAAGTGATAGTCCCATTGTCATGTACCATCTCCAGCATTTTCGGTTCTGATTTGTTCATAACCCTTCAATGACTCTGCAACAAAGTTCCCCAAAGCCTCAAAGATCGGAATAAGACCTGCTTGTAAACTACTTGAAGCAGCAACATGGACTTCTTTAATGGTTTCCTCATGCCTAGCCCTCTCTTCTTCCAATCGTTTTCTCATGGAATCAAGATCCACCTTTAGATCATCAAATGGTAAAACTCCACTCTCAGTGGGTACCACAGATACATTAGTCTTCTCTGACAATGCAGCACCTTGACTCTGACGCAGTCTTATTTCCTCCTTGCGTAGTGTTCTCAGTCGTTTCTCAAAATCCTTGGTGAGATACTCAGCTTTGAGTCTCTGGCGTTGCTCCTCGTCTTGTCGTTCCCAAAGCCTGTGCAGGCTCAAAGCAAAACCATGTATGGCATCTGCTACCCCTGCCTCTGAAACCCTCTCCATTGTATGGAACCAATCATTGCCGGTAATGAAAGCAAGAGGAGCTCCTGCCCTGCCTGGGGAGAATGGAATGACTCCATCTACGGTTTCTTCTGGTTTATGGTCCAGGCTATTCATAAGCCATCCATTAAAGGACTCAACATATGCTTTCTGAGTGTTGACCCATGTATTAAAATGAGTGCACCAATTCAGAAGCTGCAGTTCCAGTTCCATAGTAGCCCTCAAGCTCGAATCTCTTCGTACACTTGTGTTTGCAGTAAGGTTACGACTTTTGCTCTCTATGATGGCTTGAAACTGCTTCTGGTGGCACGTAAGCATGGATCTCCACATTCCAGTCAACCTGCACAAATAATAATGACCTCCTGAGAATGGGAACTCCAAATCAGCATTTATGGACTGCTTATTCAGGACAATGTAACAAGCATAATAGAGAAAGAGAGAAATTGCCAGGTGAAAAGAGACCCAGAGGCCCATCATTCATGATAGTTTCCATGCCTTTAAAAGAACATAACAAGTAAATGTAAATCATCGACATGCCATAAACATATTAACATCATGTATTAAGCACATTATCATAAAGCAATATAAATTACCTGAAGCCAAAGGATATGTGAATGCATAAAAATGATTAGAAATATCAAGGATTGAGACAACTCTTGAGGAATATTAGACCAGCAAGAGCAATGGCTACCAAAGGCAGTCTCAAAGCAAACTTCCAATTCCAGCATTGAGTAATTACTCTAAAGCAACTTTTGGACAAGAGTACCTAGTTTTCAGAAATGACTAAGGAACTAATGTTGGACTGAAGAAAGAGAAATGTGTACTAAGGATAGGCTTTCCAATCTGACTGCAAAGATACAGGTTCGAAGAAATGGAACTGTATAAAAGAAGAAACATGCTCAAGAGAGAATAAAAGTCCATGGGAATGGAAAAGATTATGAAAGTCATTATCTTTTGCTATTAGATTACAAATTAGACATAGATATCACAAACTATTAGCAACCAAGGTCAAAACCCAGTACGGGTGTTAAAAATGGTGACTTAATACCTAAGAGAGACAAAAGCCCTACCCAGGAATCTAGCACAGAAGCATCAGAAGAGACCCAATTTAAGTAAAAGAAGACCTAGGGTATGGAAGGAGGATGACAACATCAGTATTCTAAGGATTATTGATTAACTCAAATACTGATAAATGATAAGCATTACTATTCATAGTTCCAGTCGCATAATTAATAAAGTTGAACCAGGCTAGTACCACATAGGATAAGAGGGTGGAAAGGCATCCCAAAATGATTACTTGCATTTGAAATGCCATTTTTTTTTTTTGGGGGGGGGGGTGTTGTTGTTCACTTGTTCTATTAATGCATCAATATTTTCTAATCTTCATCCTAATAAGTTTGCATGTATATGTGCTATGTTATATAGCTTGTCTATTTCATATTGTAGGTCACTTAACCACCTCAGTCGAAAAGATACAGGCAAGCCACGGAGCAATGGTTAAGTTGTGGTATTGCAACCTGTTTGTTGCAGGTTCAAACTTGGAAGAGCCTCCACTACAAAAACAGGGGTGAGGCTGCATACATTTGTCCCTCCCAGATCCTGCAGTAGCAGGAAGCCTCATTTACTAGGGCACACCTCTCCTCTTTTTTTTCATTTTTTCAATGGGGTAATTAAGATGCAGCATTGCACACCACAAGTGAGTGCACACTCCCATGCCTCATCCCTTGGACCTAGCACGTGACTCAGGCCTACATCTATCCTACTGCTTTATAATACACACCAATGCACAGCTGTGGTGGGGTTACTCCATGCAAGCAAAGCAAGCATTTTAGGCTAGCATTATAGGGCTCTGGTAAATAAAGCATGCTCTATAAAAAGGTGAAACCAAAGCCCCCCCCCCCAAGTTTTCTACACGGTCTTACCCCCCAACAATTTTTACTGATAGGCTGTTTCAATGCCTTTACCTCATGCTACAACTGTGGTCCACCAACCATTGCGCCTAAGCTCGCCCCTAAGTGAAAAAAACATGCTCTATAACATCATAAACTGATTTGGTTATAGTCCATGGCCTTGTTACATTACACAACTATAAGCCAAAGAATATAGGATTTGTTTGGTTAAGCAATTGTTTTTGGTTACTTGTAATCTTGTCTCAAGGCATGATGTTATGTTCATACTGTGTAAATTGTTATAACTTATTTTGTGAATTTGCTAAATTCACATTCATGTGCATTCTGTGTCTTTGCTTGGTGCCTATAACGTGTAACTTTTAAATTCATGGTTCACATCAGTGTTTGTCTGCATCTCACATGGCATCTCGATTTCAGTGAGGGTAACTGATGTGCAAACCAATTGTGCATCCAGAAACCGAAATTCAAGTAAACTACAATAATGAGACCAAGTAATGATCTACAATTTATATACAAATGATATCAATTCAAAGGAAATATATAAATGAGTTTAAGGAACAAACTCAGCCATTCTCACTCCAAGAGTCATATTAAGCTTTTGTGAATGCAAAAGATCTAAACATACAAGCATAGAACAAAACAGAAAGTTACATACCCATGAATCAATTGAGTGAGTTGGGGTTGCAACTCCTCATCTCTTAATTTGTGTATCCGGTAGGATATAGCATCAATAGCTCTAATAGCAACATCAATTTTGGTGAGCAACTTTCTAATTGAAGCCTGAGTGGCATTAATTTTATGGGTCTCTGCACCACTCTCGTCCAAGACTTTCAATCTCTTACACTTCTTTTCGTATATAACTCGAAGCCTTTCTTCATCCTAAAATCATTCCAACCAGACTGAAACAAATTAAGCAAGAGTTCGACCAGAACTGGAGTAAAATCAGAGCACCTGAATCATAAACAAAACAACGTAAAAAGGAGAAAGAAATTGCAAATTTCAAGCTCATTTGAGCATTACCATATCTGCAATCAGTAACCACAACTGATATCCCCAAAGAAAACAAAACAAAGGAATGGAGTGCATGCAACTGCAAAAAGAGCTCAAGCTTATCAAGTTTTGGCCATGACCTGATTTGGGTTCCACTTTTGTTCCAACTTACAAGTTAGAACCCCTTGACATGTACAATTTCACTGATTGAATCAGTAGATCGTTAACAGTGTGTCTGCTTGTAGTAGTGACAGTTCAAAACTTCAAATAGAGCTAATTTGTGGTTTTCTAAACCTAAAAGATCATCTAGCATACTTATGTCCATGTTAGCGTGAAAGATGGAGAAGTGGAACAAACAATTCCCTCAGAAAACGAAGTTTTGGGGCACATGATGTACATGATCTAAGAAATCATTCACGTCTTACACCCAAGTGAATAGGTGGATAACATGACCAAAAGAAAAGGGTAACCAGATCAATGGCTAAGGCAAAAATTTAAAGTACCCAACTTACTTAAATGCATTACCATTATTAGGAATTGATCATGCTAACTTATTCAATTTTAAATATGTACAATGTGTTAACACATTGTCCAACAAAAAGATGGGAAAAGTAACTATTAATGCACAAAGACTTTCAGTTAGCACCATCAATTCCTAAGAGGACCACAACTCCCTTCAAGCATTTTAAGTCAACAACATGGTCTGAAATTTTGGTCAAAATGACCAATATTCCATGGAATCTTTCAGTTCCATGAAGAGTCAAAATGAAACCAGTGTCAAGTAATTCACTCAAAAAACAAGGTGTAAACTCGCTAAATATTGAAAGTTTTAACCAAGATTTCAGTATCAGTTGGGACATTTCTATACCAAGTAATATGAATTTAACAAGCCAACACAAAAATGGTCTGAAAAATTGACCTGTTTTTCCTTTTCTTGCATTTCAACAGTAAGAAGTGGAGGATCCATGAAAACTACAAGCCTTTATTTATTTACTTATTTAATTTGGGGTGGGGGAGGGACCAAATCACCTACATTTGTTGGTGGAAAGCAGTATTAGGCATCAATACAACACTTCTACATTGACAATTTTGCCAGATTTTTTCAAGATCCCAATTTGGAGGGTACAATAGATTTCTTCAAGATTCCTTGCACAAATAAATTCATAAATGCTTAACTGGGATTCCTCTGAAGCTTCTGGCCAGCTATATATGGCCACACCATTGAAACAATCAAAATGTGCAGCAGAAAAATGCAAAATTTTCAGTTGGAATGAAATCCAAAATATTTTGGTTAAAAATTCACCTAAAATGAAAACTCCTGAACTACAAACATATTATAGTCCAAAATTTTATATTTATATTATAATATTATCTTAAAAAATTCCTAGAAGCCATCTCCTTTTTTTCTCTACATTAGTCTTCAAGTGAGGACAAACTCTGGATTTTTTAAAATTATTTACTCCATGAATGGTGAATTTACAAAGTGATTTAAATCTTTCTTAGTTAACTCACAACCTAACATGTAATCAAAAAGGAGCAAATGAGAGAGGAGAATAGAGGCCAGTACATATTATGGTGCCTTGAGGGGGGAAAAACAACTAACTGAGATGAGCCTCTACAAATTACTGACCACCATCCCATTAAGGAACTAAAGAAATTTATGAAGGAAAAAAGGAGGTAAATAGTCAAACCAAGGATATGCCAATGAAAGCATGATGCCCCACATTAAACATAAACAACATGAAATACAGACCATAACACGATAAAACTTTAGAAAGAAGAAGAGAGGGAGGGAGCTTTCCAACTTAGTCAAACGATAAAGTTTTCTTAACCCATATAGCACAAAAGATATTAGGGAGGGGGGGGGGAAAGCATCGAAAACATGAATGAAGCTATTCGTTTCAAATGAGTGATATAAGTGAAAAACAAAAAATTAGTATTTTTGTTTTCATATAATTACAAAGACCAAATTGCATAATTCCCAATACAGTTTTTTAAAATAGGAAGTTGAAATACGAAGATATGATTCTCGAGTCTATAGTCACAAGTCATGCCATGATTATGAAATATTTGCAGCATTTCCTGGTTTAAAAGTGAATGCAAGAACAACGTAATAGAGAAACTCAATTTTTTTAGGTTCCGGAAATTGCCCAGATTCTGGGAGTAGGGCAAGTGTAATAAGGGAAAAAAGAAAACACAACTGCAAAGGATAACCATTGGTTCATCTATAAAGCCCTTCTTCTATAGAATATGGATATTACACCATACTTGGTTCATCATTGCTTACCCACTGCTTTATATTTAATCTCCTAAGCCTTTCCTATAAAACACTCCTAAAGTCAAATCCTTAGCAGGTCATTGTGCTTAAATAATGGGATCTCTTGCAACAACTCAACATTATCCTAGCTACATGGGTTCAGAATGCAATCTCATTTATAATTTCTAAATTAATGGCCTTCTTTTAAATAACTGGTTCCTCTTTTCTTTGAGAAAAATAAAAAGTTTCTTTAGACAAACATCAAATCATCAAATCAATAAACACTAAGACAACAGTACAGCACCACAAATGGCCAAAGAAAACTTGTCTGTAGACCTTTTCTGTCTTCAGAAAAATATTACTTGCTAACTTCAAACTTTTCTAAGAAACCAACTATATACAATAGAGTTTCATTTAAATACAGTAAAACATTATGGACCAGGTGAAGGCAAAGGCCCTTAACTTGAACCTGATGGGAGTATCTGTTTAGTGGACGTAAACAGTTCTATACAGTTCACATTCATTTATCATCAGATTCCAGATCCAATCAATTGCACAGTACAATAACTAAATTTTTGTTCTTTTTTTTAAAGTACAATCTATTACATACCTTAACTTCCTTGTAAAGTTTCTTCTCCCACACATAAAGTTGCTCCAAAGTTGATGAAAGCTTCATCATGCTATCAATCTCGAGATCCCCATTCAGAGCCGTTGGAATTTTTATTTTGCTATCTGCTGCCTGCCTTGACCGACGTGATGGAGGGTGTGAAATTGTGAACGTGGGAGTAGTTATGAAATCCAGAATCCTGGATGAGACCACTGCAAGAAGACAATAAGGTTCACAATGTGGTAATTAGACAGCTGAACAAAGAGAAGATTTTCTATCAACCATGTTCTAATCAGCAATTTAAAAAGAGCAATATTTTTTTATGATCAACCAGACTTCAGAGAAATGGAAATGTATGTGTTAGTTTTTGTTAGTTTTTGTTAGTTTTTGCTCCCCAGCTATTCTTATAAAGGACACAAAGTGGTGATCCCACAAATGGCTCTCTTTAAATACACCACAATAGCATTTCAATCATTTGCATGCACTACTTTTAGATCTTCTATTTTGCCTTTCATTTTATCTTCAAGACCTCATTACCTTTAATGCTAATATCTGGACTCCTTTTTATGTCCTTTATAATACCAAATATACAGCTGATATGCTGCCCTGTAGGACTACTGGGATCAGAAGGCCTTATGTTTTGTTTGGCTATCAAATGGTAGTCCAAGTTCATTTTAAGGCTAGAAACTGCGACGTTCTTCCTTGAGTGTCAAGCAGCAAGCAACGTCCTCCGGTAGTATCCAAGTATGCATGAAAACACAAACACTAACATTGGGATTTTCAGCTCCAGATATCAAAAGTGTCTAAGATGCTCTCTCTAAAATGGCTGTATTTTCCCTTTGAAAGATAACACTAAAAGGTAATCACAATAACAACATCAGATCCTCTCATGTGGTCATATAGACCGAGAGTCAAAGCAATAACAAAAACACTTCTAGTGGAACATCCTTCACAATCTCTAGAGAGAGTTGACTAATAGACCGATGGATAAGTAATTCGACTCCAGATCATGGATGTTTGGAATCCATATGACCAAAGGAGACATTGCTTTTATTAATTTCGAGGGTCATATCAAATCGGTCTAGTTTTGGCGTCATATACATAGTAAAACAGCAAAACACCGGACATATAGCAGGAAAGATGAGAGAACAATAACAGCGGTCTTCTGTTCTCACCTTTTAGTATGGTACGTCTTGATCGATAAGGCAGCTTGCCCACCTCAAGCAACAGCGCGACCTCTTTTCCATACTCAGACGCGTTCACAAACTCGTCCCTTATCTCCTTTACAACTTCCCGGAGGTCCCGTGCGCCATGAGAAGCCAATGTGGTCAAGCTACTCGCTTTGGAGGATTCAACATGTCCACCAAGCTCACCATCTTGAGTTGAAGCCTCATTTATCTCAAAGCTCACACCTTTCCTCTTGGGATTCTCTTCTTCTTCAATGCTTTTTGTAGCAACAGTTTCGGGGCTACTCCTGATTTCTTTCTCCTGAACTGGTGACAGACTATCGTCACTCTGCAATGGTGCTGCAGCCCGAGAAGTGCCCTCACCCGAGTCCCCTTTTACATATTCGTCCACTTTCTTACCCTTGCTATGTTCTGCTTGCTTTAATGGCTTCGGATCATTCTCATCTTCCAAATCTGGAATTCCTTCTCTTTCCCTCACTTCATTTGAATCAGGACTACCAGTGTTCGACCTAATTCCGTAACTCCCACGAGAATAATAACCGGGGAAACCACCGTCAGCAGAAGTGAAGGGATCCAGGAAGTCCCAAGCAGAGACCGCCGGAGGTGGCGGAGGCGGAGGAGTTGCCGGGGGAGGACTTGGTGGCCTATTATAGTAAGGATCACGAGGCGGCGAATGCATCGGAATTCCGAAATAACCCCCCATCCCATACTGTGAATTCGTGGAGTATGAATATTCCGGCCACTGAGCTGCAGCTCGAGACGTTCTTGGCTCCTCATAAACGACTGAAGGAACAGCCATCGACGACCTTTTCATGTAGTACGCCGAGTATGAGTAAGGATACGGAACCCCTCCTGAATCAATGGGCGGCCAAGACGCCGAAACTTCAGGTTGAGGGCCGCCAGGACTGCCGTGACCGTGAAGTTTTAACGATTCCGACGAATCCACCTCCGTATCCGACTCCGAGTCGATATGAATATGTGAGTCCTCTTCTGGTGAATGATGGTGCGAAAAAGAGAGGGAATGCGAGAGAGAAGTCGAAGAAGACGAATCCTTATTGTTTTTTTTCTTCTTTCCTTCGTCTGATGGCAGAGTGAGTACTGGAGAAGATGGAGGGGAAGATCCAACACCGATGATTAGTTCCTCTTCAACGAATCGACATAGAGCTTCACCAACGTCTTTCAGTGACCCGAAGTAGGAGACGTGACTTGAGGCGAGGGCGTAGCGCTGATCGGCGGCAGCTTTGATATACTCCTTCCTCTTTTTGCAGAGAGTCACCAGAGGCAAATCGTCTACTTTGGATCCTCCGCAGCCCATATCAAATCCAGAAAACCTAACCTGAACTCTTCTCCGGTTATCATCTCCATGCCTGAACGCACAAACGCAACACAGCAGCAGAAAACACGGCGAGAATAAGATCGCAGGGGACACCGGATCCGAAAATGATCTCCATTACACAAAAAGGAAAACTGAAAATGATGCCAAGATAATAAACAAGAGCAACAGAAACCCTAATAAAGAGACTGTGGAGACAGTATAAATGAGAGTGAAGAACAATGAATCAGAACCAAATTTGGTAACAAAGCGGAATTAAAAATTAGAAGATTTTATGGAATAATCGAATTAATTGAAAATCTGACCGTTGATATCTCTGAGCTCCGCTCGTTTCCGTCCATGCGACAGAAAGACAGACAGCAAACAGATTTTGGATTTCTTGAATCCGAAATTGAGAAATTTGGCCTCTGCTTGAGAATTGATGAAATTTTCGTTTCTGAGTCCAATTTTTTTATTGGACTGTTGAAATTTTTACTAATTTCATTCCTCAGGATGTATCATCGGGTTCCGTGTTCGTATAGAGAAAGCAAGAGACAGAAGAGCAGACGTACACAGAGCAGAGAGCTCGAAGTGTCCGTCTTTCGAAACGGACGCCATTATCATAGCATTAGCGACACTCATCTGTCATGAAGCTCTGTAATGTAATATACCCATTTCTCGCTCTCCAAATGTCAAAATTGAAAAGTTTTCAGTTTCAGACCTGCAAGATTTATCTGCAGCCACGCGGGAAGGTCCTACGTGGCATCCGGAATATTTAATTTAATATTACTTTTTCGTTGATATATTAAAAGACTAATTTAACCTTGCGGAAAAAGGCCTTTTAGAAGGATCGACGTGGGAAAGCGATGTTGTTTGTTGCTATTGGCGACTGTCGTCGTGGTGCAAGTGTGTAACGGAAGGGGGTAAAAGGTGGTGGGAGTCGTTAGAAAGTTACGTTTGAACCTGCTTTTTTGACCGTTTGATTGGCACCTGATCTTTTCAGATAGAAAATCTCGTACCTGATTTGATCTGTTACCTTGGAAAGGTAGCTTTTGGTGGGTTTGATGGAATCTGATAGAGGAATAGGTGGCCAATCTCAACCAACCAATTCCTTAACCCATGTTGGTATGGCCCACTTCACTTTCCTATTTCGTCACTCTTACAAATGTTTCATTTTTATTGTAAGATAGAAAAGTATTAAGGGAGCATAGATCTCTACTCTCGCAAGTAGAGAATCTAAACTCACCCTATGTATGCTTTTCGAGTGTTATTTTATTAAGAGATTCAAAATACAATTTATTTAAGTGATTGGACGGGCGGTAATATACAAAAGTCTACAAGCCCGGAAATGGATCACACTTCTTGTGACTGGTTTGATGATGACCGATAAAAAAATATTGCTCGTAACGGATTCGTTACAAAAAAATTGACATCAAATGACTTGTGGTCAAGTTTAAGTATGTTTTAAAATATAGTTAAATTTATATAATTACTTGTGAGGTAAGTTGATGGTTGAATCATGTATTTGTTATGAATGAATATAATGATACATTTATAACTTTTGTAACTTGTAGAAGACAAGTCATGCTTATAAGATTTCTAAATTGAGTAGTTTAGGGTTGGTGTCAGTTATCAACTTATCATTTACCTTTTCTAATATTTTTCATTTTTTTAATGCGTTTGGTATCATCACAGTTTTGTTTAGAATAATTAAAAGAAAAAAAAAAAAAACCTCTACAGTATATTATGAATTTTTAGTCAAAAATTTATTCTATCCAGTTTTGCTCATGTCACTTAAAATCTAGATGCTAAATATACATTATTTTTATGAGAACTTTATAATTTCTCTTTTTTTTCCATTCCTAAACATCTTAACAATATGTTCTCAATTTGTGTAATCATTTCTTATCTGGTTTTTTTTTCATTTTGACACACCAAGCTTCTTTTTTTCATTCTATAATTTATGCAGAATCAAACTTACTAAACTATTTTTTTCAAAAATAGGTTCTTACATTCATTCCTGGAGGCAAAATAAAGAATGAAAATTGACATCCAAAGGTCCCTTGATCACATATGTTTGTATTACTGAATGTGCTTGCAATGCTATAAGTGAATTCGATATTTAGCAAAATAAAACTAGCACGGAAACCAAATTTTATAAAATTCGTCAGAATATCGCCGGCAAAGTTCTAAATTTTATGACAAACCGACAAAATACTAGCGAATATTGTTGAAAGTTGGCGAATTCACTCAAACCCAAGGTGTGAAATCTGGTTTCAAAATGATTAGAAATTATGGTTTAAGAAGGTGTGAATTTTGGTTTCACAAATACTAGAATAAAGAGTTAAGGTTGAGGAGAAGCAGTATAAAAATGATGCCTTGAAATTGAAACCCTTCCAAGCATTTTATGATATTATTCTCTTAGCTCTAAATCTTTGTTCAACGGGCAGAGCCCATGGCCAGCGGTGCCCATGGTTAGACGAGGAGACCATCGCTAGCAAACTCCCCACACTAAACAATTCCACCAACAGAGACACCCACAACCAGAGACCTGACACCACCGCCTCTCCTAATATTTGTTCATCCTATTTTTACTCTTTTTTAAACCACATTGAGGAAGAGAATAAATTATATTTTCTTTTGAAAGTGGGGTTGCAGCCCTAGAAATGTCGGCAAAATCTTTGTTTCGACAACCAGCGAAAGGCGAAATCTCATATCTTGATCCCAAGTATTATTCACCTGCCTTTTGTTTTAATCAAAAGGAAGAGAAAAAAAGAGAGGTAGCAACAATTTGGATTTTCAATCATACTCTTGTAACTGATTAATGTTTCTATTTGCCAATAGCAATGAGAGAGAGACTGTAAATTACATAGAATTCAAGAAAAATAAAAAGTCTGGTGGACCTGTTGGTAGTGTAGATCGTCATCTTTACAACAAGCAAAATAATCTTCTCAAATGATCACGAAAAATTATAATTTTCTTAAATTGATATCATATTCAACGAAATGTCGCTGGAAAAGTACAAAAAGTTGGTTTTAATCAAACCCTAAATTGATTCAATACGAAAATAAAATAGTGAAACGATAGATTACATACCTCAATCTTTCATTTGTAGTTGATCCATACGATGTTTTGATGTGAATCTTGGAATCTTCCATAGCTTCTTACTCTCCTGGAACTCTTCTTTTGATTGTTGAAGAAAAAAAATTAGGTATAAATATAATATTTTATTTATAATATAAAACCCTAACCCTAATACTGGGAGTAAATATAAATTTAATAATAAACTGGTGTCAGTTAAACCTATAAACCAACACTTATATCTAAAAATAACTTTGAGAAATAAATGTAGTAGGGTATTTATACTTTCTTAGTTCTTAATAAAAAAGTTATTAATTGTTAAATAGGAGGCGTGAAGGGGAACAGAAAAAAAAAAAAAAAAAAACAATTTATAATTTTTGAACTTAATTGAATATTGATTTCAATTAAGCAAACTACTTCATGCTTGGCTTAACCAACTAATACCTCAATATTAAAATTAACCACAACCCCTTGGAAAAGAAGAAGAAAAAAATGGCAATAAAAGTTACAGCAGTGTGAACCATGCATGACAGTTTATGGCTTGTTTTGTCACATGAATCTAGGGATTTGAAATGAAATGAGATTTTAAATCTATGGATTCATGATTTTAAAAATTAATTGTTTGATTAATCTCAAATCTATTGAAGAATGTAGAGTTATGTCGAGTTACTCGCGTAAATCCACAAATTTCTTCCATTTTATAACAAATAATGGCTTAATTCAAGTTTTTAGGCAAAAAAAGTGTATTAATGACTAAAATGGTCATTTTATATCTTTCGGTCTTAATCCATGGTTGTACAATCCAACCAGGTTCGTTACCTGATAAGGTTCAACCAGGCGATTCATAGTAGGACCGACCATAACAACAAGCACATTCGCTTAACAAGTTTAGAGAACCTGACAAATGTAGACTCCTACCATCCATGAACTTGATGGAAAGATAAGTTAGGTAAAGAACTCTGTGTAGAGTTAATTTCCTAGAGCAACTCATCTTAGAGTTACATCCCAAGTATAACTCTATTAGCTTACACTATATAAACACCTCAGGTAAACATTATGGGGTAAGCATTCATATTTTTGTGCGATCAATTATTTGAATTATCTATTGAGTAGTTGAGATTATATCATTGGTATTGACTTGCTCGTCGGAGACGTATTTCGACCATACAAAGTTAAGCACGTATTTTGCAGGTTCGTGACAGGGAAGGACGAGCGAGATTCCGTATCAACAAAATAAAATTGAGATAATTCATAATCCACAGATGTGTTAGATTCAATTACTAATAAAACCCCAATTCATGAATCTATCTGTAGCCCCTTCCTTATAACGGTGTTAAGTTGCCGTTAAATTTGAATATGTAATGTCTAATTTGCCTTTCATTAAAATTAAGAAATCAAAAGACGATGCTACCTCATTTATAAAACTAAATTAAATGTCAATTTTACCCTAAACTTCATTTATTTTGAATTAATGAAATGGGCAAAATCCAAATACGATTTGATTTCCCACCCACTAAACTTCATTATTTTGAATTAAAGAAAGAATAAAATCAAACCAAGGTCCCACCTCACTAAACTTCATATTTAAAAATTTAGGTGATATTCGGTTTCCAATTTGAATGAATTTGATTTCCTCCCTCATTCTATTTGAGTTTTATTCAATCAACTCTTTATTTTTATCTTTGTTTTCTTTTTCTTTTTCTTTCTTTCTTTCTTTTTTTTTTATTATTTTTTTTAGAATAAAATGGATTATAGTTTTTGCCCAGTTAATTAAGGGACCAGAACGACAAAGAGGAACAAGTAAAGAGATAAGTATAAGGGTATTTTGGGGTTTTTGAGAAAATATAAAGATGCCACATCATCAGGTAACTAACGGAACTTAATGGTAGGGGGGCAATAGTAATTATAGACAAAGTTGAAGGTTGGATTAGTAATTTTGAAAAGTATAGGGGATACCGTAGTAATAAAATCAAAGTACAAGGGGTCAATAGTAATTATCCCAATAAAATTCCTATATTTCATAATCCATAGATGTTTTACAATCAAACAGGTATAAATCTCCAATTCATGAATCTATCTCTAGATTCAAATAACCAAACAAGTCCTTACAAAATCTAAGGTTTGTCTCATTTCTTATGATGTGTAATTAATAATAATATAACAATTAATTATCATCTCAATTTAATGGAGTTCTTTACAGGGAAATTTACACCGGCCCACCACATGAATTTTTACCATTCAATGTATTCTATTTGATGCATTGTGGTAACAAAATCTAAATTAGATGACATAATTCCCATAGCATTAACAAATTCAATTTGCATCTATTGCATAAAATATTATTTATAACGCTTATCACAATATATTTTAAATTACAATTATTGTATTTTTATGAAACATTTCTTAATGTTTGGGGTGTCATGATCCTCTCCGTTTTTTTTAAATTTGTTCACACTATATTTTCAAAATTTTGAACTTTTTTCTAAAATAGGTGATTTTATATATTGGGATGGAGGTATTACATTATATTCACTTTTCAACTGCAATATTAAACGAGACCTATAAATAAAAAATTTTAAAAAATTAAAAAAATTGAAACTTATAGTGATATACTATGGCCCATTGTGCAATCGTGGTCACTGTGACCCACAATGCAGTAATGGTCACTGTGGCCCACAATATAGTCGTGGTCAGCAAGTGGCCAGGGAGCATAAAGTACTACCCATCCACCAAGATAAAGAATTCAAACCTTGCCAGTGTCTTGGGTCACCAAGAGAAAGTCTTGGCCTCGAGAGTGACTGCAACTTATGGGGGTTGGTGTGAATTTTGGTAGTAAGCACAGAGAAGCTTCGTTCACAACCGAACAAAAAGTCATGGCCAACTTATAATTAAAAGTTGTAGTTAATTTTAAGGGTAATATTGGGCTTGACCCATCCATTACTCTGGATGACCCTGTCTATTGCATGTATGACAGTTTGATCACTTTTCGCTCCTTGGTTCGGTATTAACCTTGTGTTTTCATGCATCTGTGTGTCTGTATTTTTCTTTCTTTAATGAATAAAGTACTGTTTGTAAAAAAAAACAAAAAAATAATGAAGAGCACGATTCCTTTTGATCCTCTTATGGGACATGGGATGTGCCGCCCTATGAAATATACTATTAAATAAATGTAAGATGGGACGATGGGGGCTGGGGGGCGGGGTGCGCGCCCCGGGGGGGGGGAGCGGCCCCCCCCCCCCCCCCCCCCCCCCCCCCACCCCGCGCGCCCCCGAAAAAAAAAAATAAAAAAAAAAAAATTTTTGTGGTCTAGCCCATCTGCATGCAATTATTCCACGTGTCCAAAACAAGGGTAAGAGAGTCTAATAAATGTGGTCCCACCCATGAGGCCATGACCCAACTTCCCAATTTGAAAAGAAATTGAGGGAAAGCTGGAAGTTCCAAAGCTATGGTCTGTAATCGGGAAGGGTGTTTGACAAAAAAATGAAAAAATTTACGGGAGGGCTTCCAAAATTCCAAACTCCCAAACGGGTTCAAATTCCGAAGTCTTCCTGAGACCCAAACTACGAGCAACTCAAAACTTATCTGTTGTTGACGTATGAACCAAACAACCGAGGCACGTGGCCTTCTGAAAGCCGTTTCGTGTGTTTGGAATCAGAGAATATTGACAACGAAACTTAAACACAACGCTTCACCCTTGTACGGATACCTTCCAACTTCGAAGCATCTGGAGATTCTGGACAACAACTACGTTACGGCGAGTTAAGATACGGTGTATAACAGTTTACGCTTGTAGCCTGTAGATTTATCGCATCCACCGTTCGATCGAAGATTGAGAGTCCAGATCTATCGGTGCTCTCTTTATATTTCTCCAAGTAAGGTCCATATAAATACATTAAGATACCGCCCTTAAAGGGTCTATGTGGTTACATGAATCTGAAAATTTCAAATATTTAGAGATTTCAAATATATGTAATCATAATTCATAAAATTAAGTGTTACATTAAAATATGTGGAATGAAATCTACGTGATTTTTGTGAATGTATAAATATTTAGTGCTTTAATAGTAGGAGTGATCTACGTTTTTACTATAAAAAGATGAACTCCTAGATTTCCTGATTCCAAGAATTCACACAACCAAACAAACTGGTATAAAATTTTCATTTATGAATCCAAAATTTTTTGAAATTATTTAACCAAATAAATTGTTAGTTCTCATAGGTAGGTCCCACCCTTATTTTGAATCACACCATCGGGTCTTCATGTTTGAAAATGCCATTTTAGTTTTACTATTTTTGTTGTTGAATTACTATTTTCTGAAAATTCAAGATTGGAAGGAGAAAGAGGCGTAAATCCCCTTTACTTGTTTTATGAGTTGAAAAGTAAAAGTGGGTATGGGTTAGGTTTGTGATTCCCTAAACATGGTATGAAAGAGAGAATTTTCAAATCAAAATTGTGTAAAAAGGAAATACCAATGGAGATCAAAGAGTCAATGTAACAACCAACATGACCAATGATGTTTAATTTGAACGTTAGCTTATCTCTTTCAACTTCCATTTTTGAATTGAATTTGTCAAGAAAGTCAATTGCATGGAAGACCACATTTCCAGAACAGTTGAAGATGATCAAACTCTTGACCAGTTCCATTTCCAAAGTGGGAATGAGGAGGATTTTTAAAATTGTAATGTAGTTCTTATAAATTCTCTTCCACACTTGGAAAGATTCCCATAGAGAATGGATCATATTTCACTTTAAATGATGGCCCAAGATGCAAAATGAGTACTGAGTCATAGAGAAAGGTTCCTGCAAAAAGGAAGGAAATTGTCATAGAGAAAGGTTTGACAGGCATAAAGATAAACTTTAAACATAGAAGAAGGAGAAGAAAGTGCAGGGGTCATGAGAAGGGCTCTCATGTGTGTTCAGCCATGATTCCTCCACTTGAGTAACAAGCTTCCTTTTGTCTCCTTTTGGTCAATATCATTCAAACCCTCCCCAACCCACAACTTCATTTCAATGGAAATAGATAAAAGTCATGTAAGATCTGAGCCAAATTAGAGACCACCTTTAGGCACTGTATTCACAAAAACCACCTTGATAATGTTCTTGTGCTGTAAATGATGGATCTTCCTTCGGTTCTACGCATTGTGGTCTGTCCAAATTGATCTCGACTATTGAAATTCAATAGTCGAGATTGAAATCTCGATTGAGATTTTGGATCTGATTGATTGAAATCTCGCTTGACTGTCATGCGCATTAACTGAAGCAATATAGCCCATAAAGGTTTCTTTCTCAGTCAGGTCTGCCTCTAGTTAATGGGTTAAAAAAATTAAAGATCCAGTTTGCTGCTAGCCCTAAGGAAGTGTGTTAGGGTTTAGGCTTCCATAATGGAACCCTAGTTGATTTCACGACCTCATCTCCTCAATATTAGTTCTTTTAAATGCTGAGAAGAGTCATGGGACATGAAAATATTGTTATTGTATTAAAACTATAAACAACTCTAACAGTACTAGTCAAGCATAGGAAACCGAGATGGAATTCTTCAATCAATGACGAAAAGTAATTGGGTTTTGGAGACGCGCAAATGCAGTTCTCATTTGAGAAAACATGGAGGTCCACCCATTAAATTTAATTTGAATACATACAGGTTCTATTCAATTTTAACTTTGTTTAAAAAGTTAATAGGGATGAGATGAAGAGTGCAATAAAATAATGAAATGCAGGAACTGCAGAGGGTCATGCTATTAAATTATTTTAGTTGCAGGAACTGTGCTTTGATTTCACATGACAGAGATGGAAGCTCCTTTGTTTGTTGAAACTTGATTATCAGTACAGTGTACGTGGAGCTTGGGCAGAGCTTTAGAAGATGGAAACAGAAACAAGGGCATGTATGGTGGAAACCATTCATCATCTGGTTTCTTGATCATATCTGTCAGGGATCATCAACTAAGACCAAGGTTTTTCATGGAATCGAATAACTCCACAATGGAAACTGCAGCAAAGGTCTGGCCCATTACCAGTTTTGGTTGAAAAATCACTCTCGTTTGATGCAACTATGATTTTGAACTGGATCAGTAGGGTTGGCCAAGGCAGTAAGGTGGGGTGGGTGCAGCTATCTGCAGAAGAAGAAATCAGGAACTGGATACGATCTTTACAATGAAAGTAAAATATTGAAACTAGGAAACACAATGCTGTCATAGAATCCAAAACAGAAATCACCAATCTGATATTGGAAAAAGTATGTAGTTCGACCTAACAGATTTATCTGCACTTCCAAGTTCCAACAGTGGTAGCTGCATTCAAATCTTCTGCTTTTATTAGCCTCTGAAAGATCTCTCAGCTATTCAAATGAGAAAAAATATTGAATTTTATCCCCTTATGCATCACGTTTGACTTCCCAGTTTCAGTATTGGCTGCCAATTCATCTTCCTTAATCTTCCATCCAACTAACTATAAAGTCTCACAAGAATGACATTGCCTATAGCACATAGCATGCAATTATAAAGTAGGAATCCTCTATCTGTCAGGATAGAGATCTCTCCTCCCCTCACACCTCTCCCCCACAATTCTTTGAATTCTAACAAGATGAATCAGAGGTTTTATATGTAATAAACAATGTATATAGTTTTCCACATTCAGCAACGCGTGAAAGAGCACCATATAAATCAGCATTTCCTAGTAAATCAAAGCAAAAACCAGCAATGACTTACTAAGGACATGTTACCAAACAAGGACGAACTAAGGAACAAGGTTCACTATAGATGAATTAACGTGTAAAGGACACAGTATTGAAAAAAGGCTAGCAACATAAATTAATTTGGAAACACCATGCTTCAAATTGCCATTTACATAATTCCATTTTTGGGGGAGGAGGGGTATTCTTTAAATAACAGAACCCCCCCCCCCCCCCCCCCCAAAAAAAAAAAAAAAGTTTCTGATAATTAATTAAATTACTCTTCTTGAAAAATTTTGTAGCCTTCGAATACAAGGGCACTACCTAATGCTGCCTTCGGAGATGGATTTGACCTTACAAACACCTGCCGAAGTCATGAGGGGGATGTCCTTATAGCGGGCGACCAAAGCTGAATCTGTGTTGAGATCAACTTGCAGTGTTTCCCAAACCTTCTTCTTGGGATTCAGAACGCTGTCAGGCTCACCAACATATCCAGGAAATGTAACTCTCTCTCCAACAGGAGCAGACTCAGGTGGGTCAACCAATTCAACCTGAAGAAAACATAGCAGATAGGATCAGTTTTATCTGTCTTGCAGTGTGGAGGCAGCACAAACAACAATAGCAACAAAATTCTTCATTATGAGGTCTGCAACATGGACCCTTTCTAAGTATGAAAGGATTAGCACTAAACTTGACTGACTTGAGTGGAGAAGTGAACTATCCTTCATTCTTAGAACCACAACTAGTTTTGATGACATTCAGGATATAACTTCCAGTGATGCAGATCCAGAATAGAGAAGGTTTGATTATCCTTGCTCTGTTCTTTGGACTGTTTTTACATGAAAATAATACAAGTAATTCTTGCCAGCTAGTTCAGCTGGTAAGGTTGCTCGCTAGTCCTGGCAGTGATCAGCAAAGTTGTCACAGTGATTACATAATCAAAGGCTTAGAAGGAGTGCCTACGCGACAAGGAAACTGACTCGGTGTCCAATACATGATGATAAATATAGGCATATGGTAAAGATAATTTCAAATAAATATATGCTTATATGCAACAACACTGGAAGCCATATTGATGAGATAAATAACTATGTGAATACTGAGAGAATATGAGAAAACCAAACATAGTCAAGTATAAAACAGTAAACATAGATCAACATAAACTAGTGCAAGTGTCAACAAGGCCTGTTATTGCCTTGGTCACAAGAAAGAATTGGACATGTAGGAGACACCTAGACAACTACAATGAGTGGGTTTGAACATGCCTCCAACTGGTATTTGGGAGGAGCAGTGCTAATGTGATGTAAGGCTAATATTAAAAGGATTATAATTTAATTTTCAGTCTTCTTAACATTACTTTTCCATATCCAGGGTTAATATTTCATTAATTTAGCTAATATCAAAAGGATTATAATTTAATTTTCAGTCTTCTTAATGTTACTTTTCCATTGCCAGGGTTAATATTTCATTGATTTAATTTCTAATGCTTTCAATACAAAGCAAATATACATTTAAGTGACCTGGATGCACCACCTACTGTAAGTTCAGAAAATACAGTTGTAAGTTGTTGCAACTTGCAACTAGCAAATATGGTTATACCTTTTCTACTTTGAACCATTTAGAAATTTTAATAACCAGGAAGTTTTTAATCCTTCTAAGAATGAAACGTACATAATGCAATTATCATTTCTATTCCTTTCGCTCTATCTTGAAGGCACCATAGCTTAGAGCAGCAGCAAGAGGTTCAGGTAGTCACTTGTCAGGGCAAATGCTTGGTTTGAATCATGAGGTCTGCAAATTTGCACAAAAATGACAGGCTAGAACCAACTTCAAACTCACCCCTCCCAGCAGCTCACATAGGCAAGACCATCTCTGGGTAGTGTCCCTTTCTCTAATTGCCTGCTTGGTCTGCTTTCTATTGTTCTTAATTTATGCTACTGTAAAACTGTTCTCTACTAAATTTGAATTCCTAAAATCTCCTGAACCATTAACTGTTTTTTGCATTTCCAAATCTATAGCCAATTAACTTTCATTAAATCCAAGAATTACCACCAAGTGACCTTCCAAATAACACCAATGAACTTTTTGCCATCCCTTCTTAGTAGTTCAGCCTCAAAGCCTTCAATATTTAGCTTGTCTCACATCCCAGAGAGTAGGAGACACAAATTGCTTTATAAAAGGATACGAAGAAAATTAGATTAAAATATTTAAATTATATTTACCCCTACATCAAATGCATTCACTACTAAGAGATAAGAGCCATTGCTTAAAATTAGCTTACAAATATTTAAATTATTTTTACCAGTACATCAAATCCATTCACTACTAATAGATAGCAGCCGTTGCTTACTTTTGTGTGGCCTCCATTAGAAGCTGCAAGAACCATGGCGTGTGATTTGACACCCCGCATGGTTGCCGGCTTCAGGTTGCAGAGGACACAAACCTTCCGATTCTGTTCGTGGATAAACGAATAGATCAATATGACCACTGATTAGAAAAATAACCGAAGACGATACCCAAAAGAATAAAAAGGAAAAGAAAGCCTGAAATAATATTGAACCTGCATTTCTTCAAGAGGAATAAACTTGACAAGGCCACTGACAACAGTCCTTGGCGTTCCTTCACCCACGTCTATCTCTTCAATGTAAAGGGAATCAGCATCCGGATGCTTCTGAACTTTTGTGATAAGGCCAACACGTACATCAAGTCTTGAAATGGAGATTTCTGCTTCAACAGCTGCCTTGGATTTTCCATCAGCAGTAGATCTACTAGGCTTTTTATTTTTCCCATCTCCATCTGCTGAAAATTGAGTCTCAGAAGCAGCAACAAGAAACTTCTATCCATTCATAAATATGTGACTCTTCACAAACAAACCATTTAAAAAAACAGAAAAACAAAATTCATCTACAAAGTGAAGAAAACCAATTGGAAGTAAACATCCCTGAAACATGCAAATTCCTTAGTAACAAGACCCCAATCAAGCTTTTGAGAGCCAAAATAATGTGGATCCAGATCAACCAAGGATTAGGTTTCGAATTCCAGCATGAAATCCAGAATCCTAGTGATAGTTGAGGAACCAGAATCAGAACAACTCTGAAAGAGTCCCATTCCAGAATTGATGAGGGTGTACTTCTCCTAGTAGAAGGTATTGTTTATAGGGCAGAATAGAATTCCAATGCCAACTCCTGAGATTCTAAAGAGCAGTATCATTGATTCTGATAACAGAACTTCCTACTGATGCTAGGATTCTAAAGAGCAGTATCACAGCATCAGAATTGATCTCAGAGGCTATGCAATCAGAATAACTCAATTGGCAGGCTCAATTGAATAATAAGAATAGTATTAAAAACAATAATCAAAACCAGACTTCAGAACTTCCGTTCAAGAATTCATAATTAAAAAATGAGGTTAAACAAGGATTCTAGGAAAGTGAATATGGTGATCACTAAAAAATCCAAATGGTCAAATCAGCAACCACAATTAAAATTGAGCTCGGGTTTGTAATATTTCAGAAATCCCAGTTCAAGTATTCCTTTACCCAAATCAGGAAATTGAGGTTATTTTGTTACTTTTCTAATTCTTTTTAATAGAAATTGTTAGATAAATACGTAACAGAGTTTGATTTCCTTATTATATGGTTAGTTTCCTACCTGAGTTCCTTAAGGTAATTAAGAAATTTAATCCTTAAATTTGCAAATAACTCATTGTGAAAGATCAGAGCTGAGTATCAAAAGTTGAAATTGTTTATTCAGGGCGTAAGTATTGTATGCTATCAGCTGGAACCAGAGTCTTCTTCCATCAGGTCAGACTGTCAGTATCCTCTATTCTTTTCTAGCTGCCGAGTTATGTTTTTGGAAAGAACCCAAAATCCAGTGAAGCCAATATATGTTATTTTTCTCAATCTTTGTCTCATTCTTCCATCCATTCCTCTCTTTCTAACTCCAATCTACAGCAAACTATCCTGATCCCCCAAACCCATTGTTGTTTACTGCATCATATTTTGTGTAAAATCCATTTTCATTTCCTACGAGCATTCCATATGTTCTTCAAACACAGCCCGTAAGCCCCAGTTAATCATATACTTGCAGGTTGTGACTAAAATAAGGCTGGTTTGTGCTTTGATGTGGATTCCCAAACCCATCCAACACCACTCTTAAGTTTTCAAAAACAATACATGTTCTCCCAAGAACAGAATAAATATTCCCTAGCCAAAAAAATCCAAAATAGAAGACTAATCAAATAATTGTCAATCCATAGAAGATTTATCAGATAATTGTCAATCCACGTAACATCTGCTATCAGAAATTAACTAAATCACATGCAGGCAACCAAGTTATTATTTTTTTAAAGTATAACTTAGCATTACCTGAAATTTTTGTTTTCATCAGCTGCTCAGCAGCCTTTTTCGCAGCATCTGCCTTCTCTATCCTATCTGCTTGACTTCCAGCAAATTTTTCCCTGTAGAACTCTACCTCTTCATCTTTCTGTATAACATAATGAATGTCAAACAAAACTTGTCTGGAAAGGGGTAAATGAACCATCAGAAAATAAAGCACCATAAAATATGCAGAAAAAAATATTTTGGACTAACAGAAAGTAAGTATACCAGTTCCTTAAATAAAGGTTCAGGCTTGCCAATTTTATGACCAGAAGGTAGAAACTCCCAAGGTCTTCGTGCCCTGTCAATATCTCCTTTTTCTTGACACAGTGATAGATGTTGTCTCAGCAAATTTAACTGGCTTAACACCTTAAATGTCAAAGAAAATAAGGCCTCAGGATGCAAAATCTAGGAAACCATAACATTGAGAAAGCATATAAGCATAAAATACTTCCTAATTCACAATGTAAATAAGCTGGAAAAAGTATAACCTCAACGGAGAAGGATGGCATGAAAGGTTCCAACAAAGCTGCCAGTAGATATACGAGTCCAGCCGCAGTCCTCATAATGATGTTGCAGGTAGGTAGATCTTCTTTAAAGAGCTTCCAGAATTGGCTGTCCTGCACACATAAGAATATTTATTGATGGTGTGAAAAATCAAACCTTACAAATACAAACAGAAAAGGTAAACACATATCACCATGGCCAATAGGACTACGAAAATCAATCCATCAGGCATGTGACACTCGGTTGGGTACCTTGATTCCATCCTCCTAATAGACAACAAGAAGCCTTGTCCCAACTAAATGGGATCGGCTACTTGGATCCTTGTCCAATCAGGCTCTATTTGAGACCATACTAGATACAAGGCCTAAGCTATGCATATCCTTTCTCACCACTTCTTAACCTTATCTTAGGTTTGTCCATAGTTCTTCGCACAGGGGCATTTAAGGGTCTCCATTGGACGTGGCCTTACCACCTCAATCGATAACAATATCAAATTGAAAAGAGAGGAAAAAAAAATTAAGCAAGCTTACTTGCAAATATGCATTCCCCTCACTAGAAACTGCCATTGCACTCCTCAATCCTTGCTTTAATTTAACCTATTTAAGGTCAGATAATAGAATAAGAAAATAATAATTTCATTTGCTGCCTCATTAAACGCCAAAAAAGTAAAAATATAAGAGGTTGTGTCTTCATCCAATAAGGCAATAACCTTCTCCATTGAGTCAATGTATTGATCGACAAGTTCACTAACTTTTTCTGCTAATTTCTTCGTCAGGGGGTGTGACTCTGCACCTGGAGAATCAGGAATGATAGAGGCATACCCTTGGCCTACATTTAAAAAAAAAAAAAAGAAGGGCAGGGGCTATCTGTAAGCACTGAGTGCAAATACAAATAATACAAAAAGAAGTGATACAGCCAATTTTAGGTCTACAACTTGTAATGGGTAACACTCACAAAAAAGAAAAGAAAAAAAAAAAGGAAAAAAAAAGAGCAAACAAACATAAAGAACAAACTTGATTCAAAACAAATGCACAAAAAATGCAAAAAAGAAAGGAATATTGCACTAATGCCATTGCTTTTCCCATATTTCATTCAAGCAATATAAATAGAGAACTATTATTAAAACAGAAGAGAGTCTGACTAGCTAATATTACAGTCTGATTTGGTAATATTCTCTCCAGAAGCTTTGTACTTTGATTTTTATGTAGGGGAATGGGGGGGGGGGTGCATTTGCTTAGCAATTTTTTTCCACGTGTAAAATACTTACTAACCTTCAGGTTTTGCAATAAAGCTCAACACTCTGTTAACAAAATTTCCCAAGTTATTGAGCAATTCAGAGTTCAGTTTTGCTTGCAGATCAGCCCATGTGAATAACGTGTCTGACACCTAAACTCATACATAGATACAAAAGTTGGTCAAGCTATAAATATAGAGAATAATAAATACAACTGAGTGCATACGACTGAACCAGAAGAGAAGGTAGCAACACAGCTCACCTCGGGCCTATTTGTTAGCAAGTAATATCGCCATACTTCAACAGGGATGTTTGTATCCTTTGCATCATTACCAAAGACTCCAACTCCCTTACTTTTGGAGAATTTACCTGCACATGCAGAAAAACCAAGCTAACAATTCCGATATAATATTAAACAACTACAGCGTCAGGTGACTTTCCCTTTATTTCCTCACTCCAAGTCATCTTATGGGATTATGGGAGGAGGTAATCATTAACGGGACTGATTAAGCATATGCATGGTAAGGCTTGCATTTAGCAAAGCAACTAGCATGGGGCCATATATATACCTGCTTCATAGTTTAGGTACTCAGTCACACTGATAGTCTTCATCAATGTCCAGTTTTCTCCAGTCCCAAGAAGTGTAGAAGGAAACATTACCTGAAAATAGAAAAAGAAAAATATCTTGATGAATACATGAATTTTGAAGAAATATAACAAAAAAAAAAAAAAAAAAGGGCAAGAAATTATGACTGGACAAAAATTAAAGTTTATTTGCTATGACTGCGCACAATGAATCCCAACAGAGAAACATGAGTAATCATAAAAAACACTGAGGACACAGAAGTGTTATACAGTATACCAACTAAGAATTGACAAACAGACAAATAGATACGAGTGAAAAAAGGCCTAGAACTGCATAAATACAGAACCAAGTTAGTGCATACCTGGTTTGCATGGTGACAAACCAAATTAAATGTAGTCTAAAGAATCAGAATATCTAGGCCTAATCACTCGCGAATGCTTAGATAGACCTATAACGATAAACATCTCCAAAAACTAAACATGATTAGTAAATCACAACTATTAATGCTGTGCTATCTCTGAACGTGAGAACATGGTTCACTCAACGGATATTTGGCATCTTCTAATTCAGCCTAAAATCAATAGAAAGCTGTTCTCACACACTCGAAAGTTCCAACCACCGATTGCCAGACCCAATTTAACCAACTCCTCAAACCATTAGGTAGAGTCGAATGGTCTCCCAAACACCAACTCCCTAACAACATTCCTAACCAAGAAAATGAACAATAAGTAGAAAAGATATCGCCAAAATGCCAACCACATTTTTATTCTCTTCCTTTTTTGTCAAAAAAAAAAAAAAAAGAAGAAGAAAGGAATTTCATGAGAGGGGGAAAATGACATCTGAACTGATTTTTTCCTTTTTTCTCTTTTATAAAAGGATAATGCAATGAGCCACAAAATTGACAAAATAAGTTGGCATTAAGGGCAAACCCAGTACCAAAGGCTTCCGCAAAAGCACAAAATAATTTGGCATTGAAGATATTAATTGCAATTTTATTTTCTTTCAATTATTTTTCACCTTTGATCTACAACTGGGGACCTAGACTTCATCACCCACAATGTTTGCCAATGAAAAGCCCTTGCAAATCCAAAGAATGCAATGGTTTCCCTTTCTACCAAATAAAATCCCTGTAGTCTGGATGAAACACAACATAGAGAGATGAAGGAATGGTAATCCAAAAACAAAGGGAGGACAGAAGCAGTGAAGAGGGGGGAAAAAGGAAAGGAAAAATATGCAGCAGAAAAGATGGGTTCAGTGGCTCAGCACCATTGATGTGAACAAGGTTGACCCCCCGGCTGAAACCCTAAAGTAGGCCCATCTAGGGCTGGCAGAACCCTAAAAGGGGTAATTTGGTCAATTTCAGCACGAATTATCTGCTTGAATTCAATTCAGAATTTTGGATTTAATTTTAGGAGTCCAATCTTATCTAAAGGTCTTAGTTGATTTGTTAGTTGAGTTTTCGAGTCCTTAGGAGACTTTCTTTAAGGTCGGACTCTTATGGATGAGTTAGTCTTTTTGTTCAAGAGGTGTGAGTCTTAGGGCTCTTCTTTTAAGATAAGACTCATAATAGTCTTTAATTACAACAAGAGTTTCTTTAGCTTTTAAGCCTTAAGGGGAATCTATTTTCAAGGAGATTCCATTACATCACTTATTATTTATTTGGACGAGTGATTAACTGTAATGGGATCCTAATCTATAAAGAATCCCACTTAAAAGTAATGGTCTTTTAGTAGGTTCTTTCTTTGTATTCATTAAGTCTGGATTAATAAAATTTGTCCAAGAATTGCAGCCAAGGAAGGTACAACAGGGTCCTTTTCGGGTGGGACCTTGCAGTTATCTAGAAATCCTTATTTTCATCAATTCAGTCCTGCGATACCAGCAATCATCCATCCACTAATTCAGCAGTCAAGTATCAGCAGCCTCCCCACCCTTTCTCCTTCATTCATAGCAACCCCAGCCCCTCCCCAACCCTGTGCAAGCCTCCCTTCCCCTCCTCTGTTCTCAGGTGTTCCCACCCCATTCCCCTGCTGCAGGCAGCTTGGCAATAGCCATCCCCGGCCCTACGATCGTCCCACCCCCCTCCCCCACCCCCTATGACTACTCTATCCCATTCCCCTACCCCCTCCCAACCCTACGGTACCCATCCCCTCCCTCCCTACACCTCTGGCCCTCTATCTCTGCCATTTCTTCATTGTGGCAACGGAAAAAAACAAAAAAACAAAAAAAAAAACAAAAAAACAAAAAAACAAAAAACAAAAACAAAAACAAAAAAAAAAAAAACAAAAAAAAGAAGGAAGAAGAAGAAGAAAAGAAAGACAGGAAAAAAAAGAAAGGAACAAAGAAAAGAGAAGAGAAAGGAAAAGATCCACGGAGGATTTCTCAAGATCCAGCCCATATTGATCAATCCCTAATTTTTCCCTTTTCAAAATTATCCCATCCTATTTAGATTCCCATCTCTATCTAACAATATTATCCATCCCCCATTATTTTGTTACGTCCCATAATATTTTCTATTTTATTTGCTGGAAGATTATGGGCAAACCCCAAATTTTAGGGAATTCATCTTAGAAACCCTAAGCCTAGAATCGGGTTCACATCACACCCACCAGAGATGAAAAAAGGGGCACGATTTAGCAATAAATGAGTCCTAATTTCACCTTTTGAGATATTTTTCTACTAAGTGTAACACATAATAGCATTTGAAAGAAAATTAGACATAAGAAGTTTATTTTTGGAAAATTAGAAAACACAAGCACTCATTATAGTCATCGAATAGAACCAGTAGAATACTTTCCGATGACAGCAAAGAATTATATCACTCTCAAATGGGGGTTGAAGTCACCAATGCACACAGCTACACAGGCTCATAAACACAAGCAACTCAATTAATCTTTTCAATCTAGCTCCAGTAATGGAGATTACACACTGTGTAAAGAGAATAAAAGACCCCTAAAAGTAAAGACTAATTCTCCAAGACTCAAGCAGGAAAACTTATTCAAATTAAGAATACTTTCCGATGACAGCAAAGAATTATATCACTCTCAAATGGGGGTTGAAGTCACCAATGCACAAAGCTACACAGGCTCATAAACACAAGCAACTCAATTAATCTTTTCAATCTAGCTCCAGTAATGGAGATTACACATTGTGTAAAGAGAACAAAAGACCCCTAAAAGTAAAGACTAATTCTCCAAGACTCGAGCAGGAAAACTTATTCAAATTAAGAAACTAAGGGAACTCGGAAACCAAATATTCTATGCATCTGAATTCTAAAATAAACAGAATAAAAGAAAATCAAAAGAAAATTTCCCCAGACAACGTAAGTCCCTAAAATTGTACTAGATCCAAGATCTAAAACTGAAACTAGACACCATCCATCTTTGTCTAGGTACCAAAGGGGTTTGGGTCAACCCAAGGTAGTACAGCTCACCACATTATGCCATGGGTGGCTACGCATTCTCCATTCCTGCCTGCTGGCGTTGTGGGCACCATTTCGTCCCTTGGTTCTTCACAACAAGTAAAGAAAGATAAAATTGTTTATTTTGCATCGAGATCCCACATTGGTATTAGGAATTCAATTGTATGAAGGGAAGAGAAGCAAGAAAAGATTGCATATCCCTGGTCTGCACTTACAATTGACCATGGCTACCACCTCAACATCCCAAAGTGAATTGCCAAATAAAAAAATTAAAAAAAAGCTATTAGAGTGGCAGCATATTCTCCATGCCCATAAACTAACACCATGGTCCAAAGAATCAACATGTCTAACAAGACTGACATACATCCATGAGGTAGGATATGCCAAGCTTTGAACACCTTTATGTGAACTAACATCGAACACATCAGTAAATCAAGCTCCCTATCACAATCCAGAACAGGATTTTCCAGGAAAACCTGGTCCCCGACCTTGGAAATGATGTCTGACACAGCTCAAGAGAAAGAAAAAGTACCTTTAAAAAGAAGCAGATCCTAGTGTGCCCTCATCACGCAAGCTTTTCAGATGTAACCTCCTAAACTTAAGACCAAAAGCGATCATGGCATATTTATGGTACAAGAAATTTATCACTTACAGTATGGAATGGCACATTATCCTTGCCCATAAACTGATATAGTTCCACATTTGAAGGATTCTTCCACCATTTGCTCCAATCATTAGTATAGCAAGCGGTAATTGAAACATAACCAATTGGCGCATCAAACCACACATAGAAAACCTAAAATCAAGTATAGTGCAAGCAATCAGTTAGTGAACTGTCACCATAAATCATAAGATGAGGAGAAGGGAGGTCCATCAGGTTTTCAAACAGTAAAATCAATATATGCATTAAGCAGAATAGATGGAACACTGAAGAGAAAAAATGCAAACTACATCATTATTATTTATTTACCTTCTCTTTAAATTTCTCATGAGGAACAGGGACTCCCCATTTGAGGTCCCTGGTAATACATCGTTGTTTTAATCCTTCTTTTAGCCATGCATTTGTGGCTTGAATAGCATTCTGACTCCATGATCCAGCCACCGACATTTTGTTAATATACTGCTCTAGCTTATCTTTCAGCAACGGGAGTTCCAGAAACAAATGCTCTGTATCCCGTATACGTGGAGTTGTTTTACATACCTGGAAAACAGACAAGCATCAATACAAATGGCGATAATGCAGTTACACAAATAGTATGCAATACTATAATTGTACTTCTAGGTATCTCAGTTACATTAATATCATGTGGATTCTGGAAAACTGGCTGAGCAAAAACAACCTAACCTCAGCAAATAAACAGCAAAATGATGTACCTTGCATTTAGGATCCTTTAGTTCTGTTGGATTCAACATATTCCCACATTTTTCACATTGATCCCCTCGTGCAGAATCGTAATTACAATTTGGCGTGGGACAGGTTCCCTCCACAAAACGATCAGCCAAGAAACGTTTGCAAGTGTCACAATAAAGCTGCAATTGCAGTGGAAAGAACGTCAAAAATTGCTTCTGAAGCAATACTGGTAAAAATTCAAGCTAACAGTCTATGAAAAAGAAACCTGCTGCATAGAGTTTTCAGAAAGCCAATTATTCTCCAACAACTTCAGGAAAATAGCTTGACAAATCTCAGTCTGCTGAGGAGTAGATGTGCGCCCAAACTCATCAAAACTAATGTCAAACCATTTATATACGTCTCTGTGAATTGCATGGTACCTACAGAGCCCATAAACACGAATTTTGTAGATATCATTTCTGTCATACAGCCGAATTGGTGATTTCAACTCTTCATTCCAATCCCATTAACTTTCTAAAGTATTTTTCCAACTGGGTTCCTTTGATATATCATATATCAAGTAATTAATAACATGCTTATCAGAAAATAGTCAATTTGAAATCTCTACCATAATGTGTGAATTAGATAAAAAAAACATATGTGACCATAATTGCAGCAAGTAATCCCACATACTTATCACAAATTTGCTTGGGCGTGCAATTCTCTTCCATGGCTTTAGTCTCTGTGGCAGTTCCATACTCGTCAGTCCCGCAGATGTAAATAGCGTTGTAACCTCTAAGACGACAGTAGCGGGCGAAAACATCAGCACTTAAAACACCTAAGGAAAAAGAAACCCAAAAGAGAAAATCAATATCATAAGGAAAGAACAGATTAAAAATCAGAGGAACAGAAAGAAACAGAGAGAGAGAGAGATTAATACATCCGATAATGTTGCCAAGATGAGGGACATTATTGACGTATGGCAAGGCACTCGTAATCAATATGTTCCTACGGCCTTCGATCGGAACCTTGGGAGTGGCGTTCTCCATCTGCAACTTGTGGGTTTTGGTTTAAGGGAAGCGCCCACCAGGGACGCTGCGAGCCTGCGAGAGCTTCAGGACTTAAACAGACAGTGAAGAAGAATACTGTCTGTTTCCTCGAGTAAGGGGTTTTCGTAGAATTCTACCAAATAAATATATAAAAAATACATAAAAATATAAAAGGTTAGGGTTTTCGTAGAAGAATGTGTATACCAGTATCGATCATTTTATGAGTCGGATGATGTAAGTATGTAACTGTGAGTTATTATCATTTTACCGGTAATTTTCTCTTTTAGTAAGCAGGATAAGAGTAATTTAGGGAATATAAAACGACATGATCATAATTTAGAAGTGTGTATGCTAATTTGACTTGTTCTTGAAGAATTTATGTGTTTTGCCATAAATCTTGGGGTGTTTATGATATTTTCATTTCTTTTTATTTTTGGGAATTGAGTTCATCCGTGCCAGCTTTCGAGTACCTTGACTACGTCTTTGTAGGGGGAGGAGCTATTATATATAATTTAAATATAGGTGGGACTTGGCCTCTAGGCTTGAGAGGGTTTAAACTCGACCTTCTACATGAAAGTACTGGTTTTAAATTATGAATCCGGATTGTCTCCCTTGAAGGGGAGCACAAAACCACATACGTAGGGGTAGCCCATAGGAAAAAATTGTAAAAAAGATTGTAGAGAGTGAGACCTACAGTGTGGTCCCTGTGGCCCCCCATTTTAATGGCATCTTGTGCTCTTTGGTAGAGGAGGTGATCCAAAATCTTGAATTACACCCCTAGCCATGTAGGAATTCACTTTTTTTTTAAAACTCAGGGGTTACATTTTTTTTTTTGGGGTGAGGGTAAATAACTCATAGTTTGCACACAAAAAATATTTAATAATAATAATAATAACTCACAGTTACATCGTTCAACTTATAAAATGATTGATACCGTTATCCCCATCCGCCGGTTTAATAAAGCCCCTTTATACAATAAATAATAAAAATGATTGATACTGAACCCTAATCTTTTTTTGGAGTAGAATTCTAGGAAAACCCCCTAACTCAAGGAAATAGACAATATTCTTCATTGTCCATTAAGTCCTGAAGCTCTTGCAGGCTCGTTGTGTCCCTGGTGGGCACTTTCCTTGAGTAGATGACCAGAGACAAAAACCCACAAGTTGCAAATGGAAAACGCCACTCCCAAGGAACTTGAAAGAGAGCTTCAATTAGAACCACTTAGGGCTTCCCAGTGTAAGATGTCAATTGTAACTGTGCTTAGATTGCACATGCAAGAAATGGAAGCTCTTTTGATTATTTAAGGGTCAGTTTTGTTATCTAAATCCAAGGTGATCTGTGCTTTGATTGCACATCTGAGAGATAGAAGTTCTTTTGATTATTTAAGGGTCTGTTTTGTTATCTAAATCCAAGGTGATCTGTGGTTTGATTGCACATCTGAGAGATAGAAGCTCTTTTGATTGTTTAAGAGCCTGTTTGTTTTTTTGAAACCAAAGATTTCACTTTTCCCCCTAAAAGCGTGAATAAAGACATTCTTGAGTATTGGATGAAATCCATAGATTCCACCCTAAGTATAAAAGAGATAAAATTTGCAGATTCACAGCGAAGTAACTCGACAAAACTCTACAAACTTCAATAGATCTGAAGCTAACCAAACAATTAATTTTTTGAACCATGAATTCAAAGATTCAAAATTCCTGGATTCATGTAATCAAACAGGCCCTAAACTCAATACAGTGTACCTAAAGCTTGGCAGACCTTTTGAAGACTAGTGTTTGAGGAAGCAGAAATCTAAGGGCGTAAGTGCGTGTTTGGTGGATCATTATCTTGTTTCTTGATCGTATCAATCCGGGAACACTACGGTAAGATCAGGGTTTTTCTGCAGCAATGGTCTGGCCCATTACCGGTTTTCGTTGAAAAATCACTCTTTTCTGATGCAACGATGATTTTGAGCTGCAGAACTCAACTTAGGCGTTCAGTGGGGGTTGGCTAAGGCAGTAAGGTGGGGGTGGGTGCAGCTAATTGCAAAAGATGAAATCAGGAACTGAATATCATCATTACAATGAAAGTAAAATATTGAAACTAGCAAACGCATTGATGTCAAGGAATCCAAAACAAGAATCACCAATATGATATTGAAAAAAACCTAACAGATTTATCTGCAATTCCACCAAAAGTGGTAGCTGCATCCAAATCTTCTGCTTTTATTAAACTCAGAAATATCTATCAGCTATTCAAATGTGCAAACGAATTGAATTTTATCCTCGAATGCATTACGTTTGAATCCCCAGTTTTTAAGTGTGTTCACATTGTGCTGGTAATACAACAAACAAGGTTCTTGATTCTAAAGCCTCAAAAAACAGTAGCAGTAAATATTGAAAAGCATTATTATGTAGGGAGGGCTTATTTGTTAATGCAAGCTATGTTTAATAACTAAACGATGGAGCAACGATATAGGTTTTCCTCCAGTACAACCTTCCCAGATGAGTATTTGATGCCACTTCAACCTTGACTGAGCCATCAATCCAATGAGAATCCCTGAAAAAGTAACCACACACACACAATCAAAGAATCCAATTGTTAACACCAATACAAGGCTGAAAAGCATGGGTTTTTCAAGGTGGACAAAAAGCAGGCATTAGATGGTCACTGACTAGTCTTATAGGAATTGTTAACAGAATATTATGTAAAGAAACAGAGCAAAGCAGCTTGGTAAAAGAACAATTAAAAGGATGTAAAAGAAACTAAAAAAAATAATTGAAAGAATACACAACACATAAAGCCTGCCATTTTGTAGGGTTATCAGAAAGAAAAGAAAGCCATAAAAAAGGCATCAAATGTGGTATTTAACTATCATCGAATTTTGGGAAAGACCATTTAGGTATCAACCTGCAGCTAAGTGCAAAATAACAGCCCAATCAGTCCTGTCCTTGTACCATTTGTGGTTCCCTATTACTGTTGAATTTCACAACAGTAATGAATACATGCTTTCTGCTATAGTAATTGGGTGCAGAACCATTTTTGTTTCCCTTTCACTGTATGTTTTTACATTTGGATCAAAGATTTCACACTGCTGAATTCAAGTTCCAATACCTGCCCAAAGATTTAACCAAATCCACTGACCTTCAGACCTGAATTCTGTCTTCAAGTCAACTGCATAACTCATGACTTGAAATCGATTCCAAAAGTATTGAAGATTGCTGATAAAGATCTATAATGGTTCAAGGCTGGATTTCAATTAGTTGAGATTGGTTTGGCAGAGTCATACAACTCCCACCTAGTTTCCAACTTCTTTATAATTCCATCGTTTTCTTTTTTTTGGGAGGGGGGGGTTGAGGTGGGTGAGTTCAGGGGTCCAAGTACTGTTGCAATACAATTTTTTATTTTAGAAATTCTGGATCTAAGAACTGAACTTAGGTAAAAATGTGCTACTTCAACACGGGTACTCCCTCAATGACTTGGAAGGTTCCCTGCTATATGCCTC
Source organism: Hakea prostrata (assembly GCF_041222555.1). Lineage (NCBI taxonomy): Eukaryota > Viridiplantae > Streptophyta > Magnoliopsida > Proteales > Proteaceae > Hakea > Hakea prostrata. Next base: position 7,110,261 of record NC_142606.1, read on the forward strand.
CTCCAGCAACCTGGGTTCACAAACGCTGGAAACTACCTAAATATTGTTTAAGCTAAGGATTCTACAGTTCTATGGGCTTTTCAGTCAATATCAAAATAGTAAGCTCTTTCTCTGATTAATGATCATTAGGCATCTATAAACCAAGGAAGAGCTTCCAGCAACGGCTTTTGAGAAAATCGATTGAGGTGGTACAACCGCGTTCAATTGAGGCCTTTAAATGCCTCTATGCAGAGAAGCAATTTAATCCCCAAGGGAGAGACATAAGATAACCTTAGGAGTGGTGAGAAAGGATACACATAGCTTGGCCTTGTATCTAATATGGCCTCAAATAGAGCTGATTGGAATGCAAAGATCCCCATTTTAATGGAAAAGGGCTTGTTATTGTTGTTATTCCACCAGCTGTTCTACACCAAAATGCCTAAAATGTAGGACCATGATATTTAATTAACTCTAGTGCAAGTTCCTGCATGTTCAAGGAACCAGTTGACCAAGGAAGAAAAGATGGTGGTGCCTATTGAAAAAAATATATATACTGTTGAAACTAAGCATACAGTTGAAATATCCAAAGATTAAATTTTAGATGTTAAAATGTTAAGAATGATGCCAGAAAAATGCAAATCAACAAACCTCAGGAGGGGCAAATTTGGCACCAAGATTGCTGAGTTTATAGTGAGACTCAGCATAGTCCTTGAAAAATGCTTCTTGATCTTCTGCATATTTCTCAGCATATATCTGCATCATAAATTTCATCCAAAGAAGGAAAGGCAACATTTAAATCTTGCCTCAGCTTTTTCAAAATAGCTTAACAGATAAATACTCGTTTATGCACCTTGAACGACGGATCTTCAAAGAGAACAGCATCAGTAGGCAAAACCAGCAGATCTTCATCCTTTCTCTCTTTTATATCCTGGAATGGATCAACCATCATCAATCAGCAAATCAAAGAGCTGCATCTGCAATTAACTTCACAAATGGAGGGGACTATGATTTTATACTTTGAAGTAGGAGTTATCAAACTTTAACCACTGAACAGTCCATGAATGTCCTCCAGGTGCTCCAGGACCATCTTTCTGCCAACAAGCGATTAGATGATTAATAGTTTGAAAATGAAATACATCTTAATAAATGCAGTTAAATTGAATCTTCAGACAAAAGGTATCTGGGACAAATAACTAATGAGTGAAAAGCTTTTTGCAAATTTAGATTGAAAAACAAGAATGAATCTGCAAGAAACAAAGATGCTGATTTCGAACATTGCATCTTGCCCAAACACAAAAACAAAGCATCTAAACATGAACTGATTAATATAAGAGGAAGAAACATTAAGAAGTTAACAAAGAATACCAGAAATAGTGCAAGTCAATAAGTACATAAATCATTCTAGTGCGCTTCAGAATGTTATATCACTATTCCGATTGAAAACCTTGGGCTGAGCAAGGCTAAGTCATGGACTCATGGTAGGTAAGCAGTTTCAAGTGTAATTTTACTAGTAAAATTGGCAATGCCAGCATTTTGCACCTGACTTGGTGCAGAACTCACATCCAACACATGACGTGTGTGGATACCAAATGATGTAGATAAGTCACTTGGGGCTTATTTGAGTGAAATAAGCTTTGAGTTGGGTGACACATGTACTCCCTTGGGTTTTTCAATGCATTAGGCCATTTTTATGGGCCTAAACTATGGGTAGTCAGTTTGCATACGAAATTAGCTTCTATACTTGATCAGTTTTTACTTTTTAGGTTTAAAGATTGAATTGGCTTTGCTGGTCTGTATCAGAGGGTTCAATTCAAGCCATTAGATAATTCCTTTGCTAGGCTAAGAGAACCATCTTAAATGTTTTATTTTAATTGTTTAGTGGGGCTAGATTAAGAATTCTTTTGAGTTGATTTTAGTTTCTTAGTCAGTCTACGTTACCTATGAGGTTCAGGATTGGGTTAGGGCCTTCATTTTAGGTAAGGAACATGTCCTCTCCCAGGATTTTTTTTTCCTTCCTAGGTTTCTTTATGTTGGTAAATCTCTGGCTGTTTACTAGTCTTTCTTTCGTGGCGTGTATGAAATTATGTATGATTCCATCCTTCCGTATCAAGATAGATTTTGTACTGTATATGCTGACCTTCTTTGCTGTAGTACACATTGATCATTGTAAGAGCTTCAGATATTTGTCTTCAGAAGTAGTAGTTTGAATTTCAAATTCTTGACTTTTTGAGTATTTCCTTTCAGGTCTACAGGCTTATACATCTTTATATTACATAAGTAAAACATCACGTATGAACATTCCCTTAACAGGGCAAACCGGATGCCTAACATCTCCCAACAGTAACTTGATCTCTACCTAACCTCAAGGATGGAATACTTCACATAAATTTATAATAATTCAGGATACATACATGGGTGTCCTAGACCCTAATCTAGGTAGCAACTTTGAGTCAAAAGGAATACTCAAAATCCCTAAGGAGGAGATAAATTGTTGGCAAAGACAATCCTCTTGGAATGTTTGACTTGTTCCTTTCTTGGGTCTCTAGCAAGACTCAAATTCACCTCCTAGAAGAGGGTCAAGACCCAAATACTAATTGCTCCTCTAAATTCTTAGTCACCATATGAACCCCGTTAGATCACATATGGGTCAGGCTATAATCCGAGGAAGATGTTAGGCATCCTAGTCCGCTCAGTCAAACTTGTACTCCATGCTTGTCTTTTCTAAGCTCAAACATACCAAAAGGTGAAATACCATTAGAGTTTCAAGTGGAAATTGTTGATCTGTACATACAGTATACTTTGTCACTGGCTTTCCCCAGCCACTGCGCTCTGGTCTAGACCTCCCCAATGTATGTGCTCCGGATAATGCAACTATATCCTGTGAAAAAGAAAAGCACAAAGTTGCATGAAGCCAGTAAAGATACAAATGACATGTATGTATGGAATGTAGCAATGGCAAATAAAGCATGACAAGACAAACCTTGTCATCTAACCCCATCCGGTAGAAGACATCACGCAGATGACCAGCAGGTGAAGGGGCCCCGGCATCTAATATCAAAATTAGATAAAACTTAAAATAACAGGAAATCTATGTAAGATTGAATCAGCAAGAAAAATCAACAATTAGGAAATGTGAGGTTATGTTCCAAAGTCCCCATAACAGGAAGATGCAAAGACAGCAGTTGAAGTATGCAATCTGGAAAACATTTGAATGCTACCAAAAATATCAAATAAATAATCACGAAATTCCTTTCCCAAAAGAAGCTCATTCTTCAAACATGGTCTCGAGGCAACATAAATCAACATAGTTTGATAGGAGTAGAATTAGCAAGATTGGATAAATGGTTTAGAGAAAAAAACTCTTTACAGTAAAAGAAATAATGCTCAACCACCGGGGGTTGGTCCAAGTGGTAAGCAGCTTGGTCCGCTTAAGCAAGGTTCTGGTATCGAAACCTTGTGGATGCAAAAAATCCCCGCTGGGAGACTCACCCACCACAGCCAGGTGTGTGACCCGGGTCAAACACCGGATTAGTCAGGGCAAAGCCTTGGAAACCAGGGTTGGCAACCAAAAAAAAAAAAAAAAAAGGAAAAGAAATAATGCTCAATGAGATTTGTCTTCAAGGTTCAAATCATACTTTGACAATATATTTTTTTAGGCTGTGGAGTGTGGAGACATAAATAGAATGTCCAGGCTTTATCCAGTCCAACAGGCTCCCCACCATTAATTGTTCCCCATCACCCATAAGTGTGCCATGTATTGTTAGAGAAGTTTATGTCAAGGCAAGTTTACAAGTTTATGACTTTCTTTTTTCTAATTCCATGCTAGCACCCAAATGCAGAAGCCTAGAGCCATATAAGCAATAAATATAGAAACAAAGAATGTCAGGTAAAATAGTTTTACCAACACTGTCATGCAAAATTCAGCGAGCATACTTATCTTACCAGGGAGCCTCCCTTCTGGTGGACATTGCTCAGGTCCATTTACATCAACTCGTCCATATTTCAGGGGAATTTTGGGGCCTCCAGCCTCCTGGAACTCATCAAGGATTATATGAAAACTTGTCATTGTCCAATAAATAACAATTCAATTCTTGATAAGTACCAAATTAAAGTAAAGAAGACCTCCACAGCTGTTGCACTGGCTAACTGGAACAGATCTGCATATGTCACGCTTGGATACTTGTCTTTGATAGGCTGCAGAAGTTTTAATGCATTTACAAGACCTGAAAATACCACCTATGAGGAGAAAGTACCATATACCAAACAAGATCATGTACAAAGAAGAATCTTTACCAGCATTAACTGGATGTTTCAGTTCGACTTCAAATCTTAAACTTCCATTGGCTCCACCTCGTTGTGGCCAGTCTTCAATGTTCTTGTCATAGGTTCCAGAATCATGCCATCCAAGTCGAACCTGTAGTCTCGAGTCCACAACAAAATGAGTTGGAAAGTCTTCCTAACTTTTGCTTATTAAATTTACACCACCTTAAATATATCAATCCAGGAATTCTGTCTCAGTAGTATCTTCCATCTCTCATCTCTCCACTTCGGATATTCCGGGAAGGAAGATACTTAAAAGTTCATATTACAGTCTACCATCTACTGTGACAAAGGGTAAATTTCAAGGCATTTTTTTACTTGATATTGGAAATAACTTGTATGGAAGCCAGAGGTTTACTATAACATTTTGGGGTTGCTCACACCATCAACCCCGAAGGCAAATGACAAAAACAAAAACTTTGCAAAGCTAATGACATTACCAAAATCGGATGGCAATATGTAGCTTTAAGAAGTTCCTTGATATCTTCTCTAGCACTTTTCAACTGTTCGGGGTCAGAAGCGAAGCAAGTTGGATTCATGATTGTGCTTCCGGAATTGGGTCTTTGAATCGATGACCTCCTATGGAGTTTCTGAAGTATTACAAAAGATTTATGTTAGATGATCAAAGGAGAGACAGAAAGAAAGAGAAAGTAAGTATCACCAACCTGGCGCAAAACCAAAGAAGGTAGTAGAAAAGATGATTGGGTACTTTTCAGAGAACAATGAAGAAGAGGAAAAGACGAAGCTTTGGCAGAGGAAGCCAATGGGAGAAGACGAGAAGGGCTACCCAAGGAATCCATGCTGATGATGATATAAATGACTGGGACTCTGCCATGACTTCTAAGGTTGGTGGGCAACTACAGTCTACAGGTTGCACTGTGTTCAAGTAGAATCATGTAGAATCAAGTAGAAACAGAAGCCCCAAGCTAAATCTTATTTGGCTTTTCACAGACAGAATGGCCAGGTGCAATTCCAGAAGTCTCTGTTGGATGGGCAAGAAACATTATTTATTTGAAGTGGGGGTGGTTTACTGGGGCCAGATGACGGCTTATTGTCTTTATTCATCATAAGTCACAGCAATGCAAGTCAATTGTGGTGGCTCGTGATGAAAACCTCCGAAAATTTCATTCAGAGTGGAAGAAAGTGAGCCTGGGTTGTCTGGATGCGATGCTTTCAAGGGTGGTACAGCCGGCGTATGTGTTCTACTTCTAGTTCTATCATGGAAGTATGAATGTATGATACTGTTTAGTTCTTGACACTTACAGATCATGAGGTAAAACCATTGTCAATGAAGACCCGCACATTCAAAACCATCACAATCAAAAGATTTGGGGTTTGACTGGTTTCCAAGAAGAATATTTCTAAGAGTGTCCAGTGAGCTCTGAAAAACCGTCATGTGGACAACACCGATCTGAGGACTAAGATTAAACACATATTTTTTAAGCAAGTAAAACCTTAAAACCCGACTTCGAAGAAAAGGGGTTTCATCTTGTTCATCATCAAACCTGCAAAGTAAAGAATGAAAGTGAAATCCCATCTTTTCCATTTGAAGGAAAAAATAATAATAATAAGTTATTCTTCTTTGTTGCGAAATCTGCAAGGGTGAAACCAAAATCGGAAGCATTGTCAGTAGCGTCAGCTCTAACATCGCAGAGATCGTCGTCAGTGGGTTTGCAGATTAGAAACTGCAAACATGAAGAGGGATTGCGCTATGGATCCTCATGCATTGGCTCAGACATACTGGTATTCGCATGTACAGGATCGAGTTGGTTGGACTCTAGAGATTGATCTTCGATCTTCTTACCAGAGATTTTTCTAAATTTCACTTTTCTTTTATATATTCTACAACCCAAATTGTTCTACAAAAATCCCAGTGAAGCAAATTCCTGTTCTCTCTCAAACCCTACATGAGGTTGTGCTTAGATTAAAGGGTTTTACTTTTTTCTTCACTTCGCACTTTGGCAACGAAGAAGATGAAGCCATCTTTTTCAAAGTCGGGTTTCAGTTCAAGTCAGGTTTTGGAGTTTTTTTTTTTCAACATGTTTATTTTTCAGTTCAACATGTTTTTTCTTCAACATGTGATCCGGACTCAATTCGAATCCGGAGAAGATCCGGATTCGAATTCATATGCTTCATTATATTATTGAAGGATAATTTTGTAAAATGATTCCCTCAAACTTTACAGGTTTTAAAAATAATAATGATAATAACTCCCAGTTACATCGTCCGACTCATAAAATGATCAATACTGCTATACACATTCTTCTACGAAAATCCTAACTTTTTTATTTTTATTTTTTTTTTTTGGTAGAATTCTACGAAGACCCCCTTACTTGAGGAAACAGACAGCATTCTTCATTGTCCGTTAAGTCTTATTGCTCTCGCAAGCTCGCAGCGTCCCTAGTGGGTGCTTTCCCTGAGTAGATGACTAGAAACACAAAACCCACAAGTTGCAGATGGAGAACTCCACTCTCAAGGAACTTGAAAGAGAGCTTCGATTAGAACCCCTTAGGGCTTCCAACTGTAAGGTGTCAATTGTAACTGTGCTTAGATTGCACATGCAAAAGATAGATGAAATTTGCATATTCATAGTGGAATAACTGGACAAAACTCTACGAACTTCAATAGATTTTGAAGCTAACCAAACAATTAATTTTTTGAACCATGAATCCATAGATTCAAAATTCCTGGATTCATGTAAACCAAACAGGCACTAAACTCAATACAGTGCACCTGAAGCTTGGGCAGACCTTTTGAAGACTAGCGTTTGAGGAAACAGAAATCTGAGGGCATGAGGGTGTGTTTGGTGGATCATTATCTTGTTTATTGATCATATCAATCCGGGAACATTAAGCTAGGATCAGGGTTTTTCTGAAGAATGGTCTGGCCCATTACCGGCTTTGGTTGAAAAATAACTCTTTTCTGATGCAACTATGATTTTGAGCTGCAGAACTCAACTTAGGCGTTCAGTGGGGGTTGGCTAAGGCAGTAAGGTGAAGGTGTGGGGGGGTGGGTGCAGCTAATTGCAAAAGATGAAACCAGGAACTGGATACCATCATTACAATGAAAGGTAAAATATTGAAACTAGGAAATGCATTGATGTCAAAGAATCCAAAACAAGAATCACCAACTTGATATTGAAAAAAGTATGTAGTTCGACCTAACAGATTTATCCAGACTTCCACCAACAGTAGTAGCTGCATCCAAATCGTCTGCTTTTATTAGCCTCTGAAAGATCTATCAGCTATTCAAATGTGCAAACGCATTCAATTTTATCCTCCAATGCATCACGTTTGACTTCCCAGGTTTAAATGTGTTCACATTGTGCTGGTAATACAACAAACGAGGTTCTTGGTTCTCAAGCCTGCAAAAAACAGTAGCAGTAAATATTGAAAAGCACTATGTAGGGAGAGCTTATTTGTCAATGCAAGCTATGTTTCAAAACTAAATGATGGAGCAACGATAAAGGTTTTCCTTCAGTACAACCTTCCCAGATGAGTATTTAATGCCAGTTCAACCTTGACTGAGCCATCAATCTATTGAGAATCCCTGAAAAAGGAAAACACACACACAATCAAAGAATCCAATTGTTAACACCAATACAAACCTGAAAAGCATGGGATTTTCCAAGGTGGACAAAAAGCAGGCATTAGATGGCCACTGACTAGTCTTAGAGGAACAGTTAACAGAATATTATGCAAAGAAACAGAGAAAAGCAGCTTGGTAAAAGAACAATTAAAAGGATGTAAAAGAAACAAAAAAAAAATTGAAAGAATACACAACAGATAAAGCCTGCCATTTTGTAGGGTTAACAGAAAGAAAAGAAAGCCATAAACAAGGCATCAAATGTGGTATTTAACTATCATCGAATTTTGGGAAAGTTTCTTTACCAAAAAAAAAAAAGAATTTTGGGAAAGACCATTGAGGTATCAACCTGCAGTCAAAGTGCAAAATGACAGCCCAATCAGTCCAGTCCTTTCCTTATACCATGTGTGGTTCCCTATTACAGTTGAATTTCACAACAGTAATGAACACATGCTTTCTGCCACAGTAATTGGATGCAGAACCAATTTATTTTCCCTTTCACTCTATGTTTTTTATGTTTGAATCAAAGATTTCACATTGCTGAATTCAAGTTCCAATTCCTGCCAAAAGGTTTAACCAAATCCACTGATCTTCAGACCTGAATTCTGTCTTCAAGTTAACCACATGACTCTATACAAAAAAAAACATGATAAAGAACTACAATGGTCAAGGCTGGGTTTCAATTAGTAAGTTGGTTGGGAGAGTCCAACCCACAGTTCAAGCTCTTTAGCCTGTTTTTCCCAGTGGGTTCTTTTATTTTGGGGGGGGGGGGGGGGTCAGCGGTCCAAGTAACGTTGCAATACAATTTTGATTTTAGAAATTCTGGATCGAAGAAATGAACCTTTAGGTAAAAATGTGCTACTTCAACAAGGGTACCGCCTCAATGACTTGGAAGGTTCTCTACTATATGCCTCCAGCAACCTGGGTTCACAAAAGCTGGAAACTACATTATTATTGTTTAAGCTAAGTATTCTACAGTTCTTTGGGCTTTTCAAGTAGTATCCAAATAGAAGCTATTTCTTTGATTAATGATCATTAGGCATCCAAAAACCAAGGAAGAGTTTCTAGCAACAGCTTTTGAGAAAGTCGACTGAGGTGGCACAACCACATTCAATGGAGGCCTTTAAATGCCTCTGTGCAGAGAAGCAATTTAATGCAAAAGGGAGAGACCTAAGAGTAACCTTAGGAGGAGTGGTGAAAAAGGATATGCATAGCTTGGGCCGTGTATCTAGTGTGGCCTCAAATAGAGCTGACTGGAATGCAAAGATCCCCATTTTAATGGAAAAGGGCTTGTTATTGTTGTTATTCCACCTGCTGTTCTACGCCAAAATGCCTAAAATGTAGGACCATGATATTTAATTAGCTCTAGTGCAAGTTCCTGCAAGTTCAAGGAACCAGTTGACAAGGAAGAAAAGATGGTGGTGCCTATTGAAAGAAAAAAAAAACATACTGTTGAATATCTTAAATTTTAGCATTACAGTTGAATTATCCAAAGAATAAAAGGGCCAGGCAAGCCCCCCCCCGGGGGGGGGGGGGGGGGGGTGGTTCTTAAAGCCCCCCCCCCCCTTTGCAGAGGCGATCCCTAAAATGTTACATAGAATGATGCCAGAAAAATGCAACTCAACAAACCTCAGGAGGGTCAAATTTGGCACCAAGATTGCTGAGTTTGTAGTGAGACTCAGCATAGTCCTTGAAAAATGCTTCTTGATCTTCTGCATATTTCTCAGCATATACCTGCATCATAAATTTCATCCAAAGAAGGAAAGGCAACATTTAAATCTTGCCTCAGCTTTTTCAAAATGGCTTAACAGATAAATACTCATTTATGCACCTTGAACGACAGATCTTCAAAAAGAACAGCATCAGTAGGCAAAACCAGCAGATCTTCATCTTTTCTCTCTTTTATATCCTGGAATGGATCAACCATCATCAATCAGCAAATCAAAAGGCTGCATCTGCAATTAACTTCACAAATGGAGGGGACTATGATTTTATACTTTGAAGTAGGAGTTATCAAACTTTAACCACTGAACAGTCCAAGAATGTCCTCCAGGTGCTCCAGGACCATCTTTCTGCCATCAAGCGATTAGATGATTAATAGTTTGAATATGAAATACATCTTAATAAATGCAGTTAAATTGAATCTTCAGACAAAAGGTATCTGGGACAAATAATTAGTGAGTGAAAAGATTTTTGCAAATTTAGATTGAAAAACAAGAATGAATCCGCTGAAGCAAACATGCCGATTTTGAACAATGTATCTTGCCCATACACAAAAACAAAGCATCTAAACTGTGAACTGATTAATATAAGAGGAAGAAACATTAAGAAGTTAACAAAGAATACCAGAAATAGTGCAAGTCAAGAAGTACATAAATCATTCTAGTGCGCTCCAGAATGCTATATCACTATTCCAATTGAAAACCTTGGGCTTAGCAGGGCTAAGTCATGGGCTCATGGTAGGTAAGCAGTTATATGAGTGTCATTTTACTAGTAAAATTGGCAATGCCAGCATTTTGCACCAGACTTGGTGCAGAACTCACATCCAACACATGACGTATGTGGATACCAAATGATGTAGATAAGTCATTTGGGGCTTATTTGAGTGAAAATAAGCTTTGAGTTGGGTGACACATGTACTCCCTTGGGTTTTTCAATGTATTAGGCCATTTTTATGGGCCTAAACTACGGGTAGTTAGTTAGCATACGAAATTAGCTTTTATACTTTATCTGTTTTGATGTTTAAAGATTGAATTGGCTTTACTGGTCTGTATCACTGGGTTCAATTCAAGCCATTAGAATAATTCCTTTGCTAGGCTGAGAACCATCTTATATGTTTTATTTTAATTGTTTACTGGGGCTAGATTAAGAATTCTTTTGAGTTTATTTTAGTTTCTTAGTAAATACTTGCCTTTTTGAGTATTTCCTTTCAGGTCTACAGGCTCATATATCTTTATATTACATAAATAAAACATCACGTATGAACATTGCCTAAACAGGGCAAACCGGGTGCCTAACATCTCCCAACAGTAACTTGATCTCTACCTAACCTCAAGGATGGAATACTTCACATAAAGTTACAATAATTCAGGATACATACATGGGTGTCCTAGTAGACCCTAATCTAGGTAGCAACTTTGAGTCAAAAGGAATACTCAAAATCCCAAAGGAGGATTTGTTCTTCTGGGAATGTTTGACTTGTTCCTTTCTTGGGTCTCTAGCAAGACTCAAATTCACCTCCTAGAAGAGGGTCCAGGACCCAAATACTAATTGGTCCTCTAAATTCTAAGTCACCATATGAACCATGTTGGATCACATATGGGAAAGGTTATGATCCAAGGAAGATGTTAGGCGTTCTAGTCTGCTCAGTCAAACTCATACTCCATAGTCCATACTTGTCTTTTCTAAGCTCAAACATACCAAAAGGTGAAATACCATAAGAGCTGAGAATAGAACATGCAATTGTTCTGCCTAAAAGGGAAAACGAGATATCTTACAAAGATCCCGCTGCACAGTAAACAGAAAATGAACATAGTACGAAAAAATCTGCCCACACAGAAAATGGATAGTCTTATACAAAATCCAGTTGTGCTAAATAAGATCAATAGGCAGCCAAAAATGTCCAAATGCTGAAAAGTAAAGAAGCACTAACAAAGATCTCATGGTCAGACGTGTGCAAATGGAGTCAACCTGCTGGGAGAAAAGGTATGAAGTGGATCTTAGACCCAAAATCAGGTGGCCTTTCCAAGTCAAGAGAAAGGGCATATTCACCATTCCTTCTAAAGAAGACAGACCATCTTACAACTGGTCTTTGCTCTTGCATGCTTGAATCAGTCAAGAACTATACACTTACCCAATCCCAACCAAGCCTAGAGAGAAACATTGTTGATACTCACCATCAAAAAATTGAGTAAAAGATCCAAATCAAACAAGGGTCAATGTCGACAGTTCTTATCTAAAAACTGAGTAATATATGAATTCCTACAGTAGTGGAAATGGCAAGGAGCAGTAATGTCGACAGTTCCTATCTAAAAACTGAGTAATATATGAATTCCTATAGTAGTGGAAATGGCAAGGAGCAGTACTAGTGTACCACTTCAGTTGAAGAGAGACCACATCATAAAATGGACAACAGGAGTACAGGACAGTTCTATATGGTCTTGTACCTCCCATATAATAAGACAAGCAACCGTGCCTAATAGGAATTCTGAGAAATAGAACACAAAGTCCAAATGGATGAGATATACGGAGGCATGAACCAAATAATTACGGAGGAAATTTTCCCCATGCCACAATCTTCAACCATGTAAAGATTTTAGCCATGATTCAACCAAGGTTATTCTATTTTTCTATGAACACAAACAAAGCAAGAATAATTAGTCATCTCTATGGGTCAGGTTTTGATGCATAATTGCATATTCAAATATATATCCATTGTTGACCAAGTAATGAGCTCATGTCTATTTCCTAACTAGTCCACATGCAAGTAGACGTGAAACCACAGGTTAATTCACAGTCCCTGAAGTATTATATATTAAAAAGAAAAAGAGAATAAACTGTTTGCCATGAAATGTTTGATTTGCATTCTAATACTACAGTTTCAAGTGGAAATTGTTGATCTGTACATACTGTATACTTTGTCACTGGCTTTCCCCAGCCACTGCGCTCTGGTCTAGACCTCCCCAATGTATGTGCTCCAGATAATGCAACTATATCCTGTGAAAAAGAAAAGCACAAAATTGCATGAAGCCAGTAAAGATACAAATGACATGTATGTAACGTAGCAATGGCACATAAAGCATGACAAGACAAACCTTGTCATCTAACCCCATCCGGTAGAAGACATCACGCAGATGACCAGCAGGTGAAGGGGGCCCGGCATCTAATATCAAAATTAGATAAAGCTTAAAATAATAGGAAATTTATGTAAGAATGAATCAGCAAGAAAAATCAACAATTAGGAAATGTGAGGTTATGTTCCAAAGTCCCCATAACAGGAAGATGCAAAGACAGCAGTTGAAGTATGCAATCTGGAAAATATTTGTATCCTACCAAATTAAGTATCAAATAAATTATCACAACCTTCCTTTCCCAAGAGAAGCTCACACTTCAAACATGGTCTTGTCGCGACATAAATCAACACAGTTTGATAGAAGTAGATTTAGCAAGATTGGATAAATGGTTTTGAGAAAAAACTCTTTAACAGTAAAAGAAATAATGCTCAATGAGATTTGTCTTCAAGGTTCAAATCATACTTTGACAATATATTTTTTTTAGGCTGTGAAGTGTGGAGACATAATTAGAATGGCCAGGCTTTATCCACTCCAACAGGCTCCCCACCATTAATTGTTCCCCATAAGTGTGCCATGTAGACTGAGAAGTTTATGTCAAGGCAAGTATACAAGTTTATGACTTTCTTTTTTTCTAATTCCCTGATAGCACCCAAATGTGGAAGCCAAGAGCCATATAAGCAATAAAGATAGAAAACAAAGAATGTCAGGTAAAATAGTTTTACCAACACTGTCAGGCAAAATTCAGTGAGCATGCCTATCTTACCAGGGAGCTTCCCTTCTGGTGGACATTGCTCAGGTCCACTTATATCGACTCGTCCATATTTCATGGGAATTTTGGGGCCTCCAGCCTCCTGGAACTCATCAAGGATTATATGAAAACTTGTCATTATCCAATAAATAACAACTCAATTCTTGATAAGTACCAAATTAAAGTAAGGAAGACCTCCACAGCAGTTGCACTGGCTAACTGGAACAAATCTGCATATGTCACGCTTGGATACTTGTCTTTGATAGGCTGAATAAGTTTTAATGCATTTACAAGACCTGAAAACACCACCTATGAGGAGAAAGTATCATATACCAGATAAGATCATGTACAAAGAAGAATCTTTACCAGCATTAGCTGCATGTTTCAGTTCAACTTCAAATCTTAAACTTCCATCGGCTCCACCTCGTTGTGGCCAGTCTTCAATGTTCTTGTCATAGGTTCCAGAATCATGCCATCCAAGTCGAACCTGTAGTCTCGAGTCCACAACAAAATGAGTTGGAAAGTCTTCCTAACTTTTGCTAATTCAAATTTACACCACCTTAAATATATCAATCCAGGAATTCTGTCTCAGTAGTATCTTCCATCTCTCCACTTTGGATATGATGTTTAATAGTAGTGACCTGGCAATAGTTTTGTTATCCGGCTACACTTTCCCAAGGCTTCACAATTAATTTTTGACATTGTGTAGAAAAGTGCTGCTGGATCAACAAATTAACAATACACCTACCCCAATCTCTTTCATTCCCTTACAAGAACTTTCCAAATTGACTTATTTGCATCAACCATTGAATACCTAAATACTGCTAGCTGCTTGGAGGAAACTCAAAATCAAAGTCATGACGAGAACAGCATTGACCTGATCACATTCAAGTTGCATGAATCAACAACCATAACTACAAGGTACTGAAAGGTTGCTGTTTGGTCAGTTCAAACTCAGTTCTAAAGCCCCCCCCCCCAACCCCCGTGTGAGGAGAGGTTCTCCTTTCAAGCATTTGCTGGGTTCGACATGACTAAAGTTTAACCCAGTCTAGCTTAGTCTTTTGGCCTTTTTTTTGCTCTTTTGCTGTTTGCCCTTTTAGCTTTGTTGCATGGCTTGGTGCATGTCTTGAGCCTCTAATTCTTCTTTGTTTCTGGATGGGCTTTGTTAAAATATACACCACGAAATAGCGAATAAAAAATAAAGAAAAACGAAAACACATAAAGATTTAACGTGGTTCACAAACTGATGTGGTATACTACGTTCACAGGCGAAGAAGAAGAGTTTTCCCACTATGTAAAAGAAGAACAAAAGAAGATCTCACAACCAATCGCTAAGAACGGCATTACAAGAATTCTCACCCAAAACCCTAATCGAAAATCTCAAATCTCACAATAATGTGGTAGGCAAACATAAGATACATACATACATACATACATATATATATATATATAGACTTCAATCAGGTAAACGGCGATCCATCCGGTCGGGTCGTACCGTGCACCCCCTCCGCAGATCTCTGCAAACGGGTCATTCTGATCGCCTACCAAAATATGTCGGTGCTACAAGAATTCGAATCAAAACATTACAGGCTTTGCCCTCGGTTTGCTAAGCAGCTGCTTCCCCTGGAAACCCTGCACTTTCTAGTGTAGAAAGTACTTCAGAGATTGGAGAAGGGATTCTTCACCTATACTCTGCTCCAATTGGAGACTTCACATCAATGAGAAAAGGATGTATGCCTTCTCCAAATTGTTCTAGTGTTACAAATCTCAACTTCTACATGCTGTATTCCGGGAAGGAGGATAATCAAGAACATATTACAGTCTACCATATACTGTGACAAAAGGTAAATTTCAAGTCATTTTTTGACTCTATATTGAAAATAACTTGTATGGAAGCCAGAGGTTTACTATAACATTTTGGGGTCGATCACACCATTAATCCCAAAGGCAAATGACAGAAACAAAAACTTTGCAAAACTAATGACATTACCAAAATCGGATGGCTATATGTAGTTTTAAGAAGTTCCTTGATATCTTCTCTAGCACTTCTCAACTGTTCGGGGTCAGAAGCGAAGCAAGTTGGGGTCATGATTGTGCTTCCGGAATTGGGTCTTGCAACCGATGACCTCCTCTGGAGTTTCTGAAGTATTACAAAAGATTAGGTTAGTTGATCAAAGGAGAGACAGCAAGAAAGAGAAAGTAAGTATCAACAACCACCAACCTGGCGCAGAACCAAAGAAGGTAGTAGAAAACATGATTGGGTACTTTTCAGAGAAGAATGAAGAAGTGGAAAAGACGAAGCTTTGGCAGAGGAAGCCAATGGTAGAAGACGAGAAGCGCTACCCAAGGAAGCCATCGCTGATGATGATGTTAATGACAGGGACTGTGCCATGACTTCTAAGGTTGGTGGGCAACTAGGGGTTGCACTGGGTTCAAGTAGAATCAAGTAGAAACAGAAGCCCTTTGCTAAATCTTATTTGGCTTTTCACAGAGCGAATGGCCAAAGTGCAATTATAAAACTCCACTTTGGATAGCCAAGAAACATTATTTAGTTTGAGTGGGGGTGGTTTGTCGGGGCCAGATGACGGTTCGTTGTCTCTTTTCATCATAGTCAAAGCAATGGAAGTCAATTGTGGTGGCGCGCGATGGAAACCTCTGGAAATTTCGTTCGGGGTTTATGATTTTGATGTCGATAACCAGTATTGAAGTGGAACTGTGGAACTGTGGAAGAAAGCGAGCCTAGGTTGTGTGGGTGCAATGATGCTTTCAGGTTCATCATGGAAGTATGATACGATTTAGTTCTTGACAGATCACAATCAGATAAAGTTGCAGACGAGTGAGCACGGTGGATGGATTTCATTTCATCGAGTTTAGCAAAACTGGCTTGGAATTGTAAATTAGAAATATCAAAAAGTCTCATAAAATAATATAGAAATTAGTAGTAACATTCATACTCTCAAAATTTCTTTATTTACTGTGATTTATGGACACATGACATTCTCTCAACGCATAAGATCTATATAAGTTTTATCAAAAAAAAATTCTAAATAAGTTGACGAAAGAATATCAAGAAGTATGAAGACATTTTAATTAAAAAATATTTATAGATCCTTCATTGGTCTTTTTAAATACCATAGGCATTTTTTAGTTAAAAATACCAAACCTCAGGTGTTCATCATCCTCTTCCACAACAATCGAAATTGAAGATTTTGTTTAATTTTGATGTTTCACGTTAAGCACTAATCATTTTCTAATACATAATATAGCTAAAACCATTGTCAATGAAGATCTCATCTCAACATTCAAAATTCATCCAAATCTGAGGCCGGTTCCTCTTCAGGAAGAATATTCTCAGGGAGTGCCAGTGAGCTTTGAAAAACCGTCACATGGACAATACTGATCTAAGGAGTAAGATTAAACACCTATTTTTTTAACCAAATAAAACCCTAAAACCCAACTTTGAAGAAAAGGGGTTTCATCTTGGTCGTTGTCAAAGCTGTCGAGTGGGGAATGAAATTGAAATCCCATCTTTTTCTTTCTGAAAGAAAACCTGCAAGGGTGTAAAAAAATCAGAAGCATTGTCAATAGCATCAACGCTAACATCGCAGAGATCGTCCTTGGTGGGCTTGTAGATTCAAAACTGCAAACCGGGAGAGGAGATTGCTCCATGGATCCTAATGCATTGGCTCAGACATACTGGTATTTGCACGTATAGGATCGAGCTGTTGGACTCTACAGATTGATCTTAGATCTTCTTACCAAAGATTTTTCTGAATTTCACTTATCTATAATATATTTACAACCGAAGTTGTTCTCCAAAAACCCCAGTGAATCTCAAACCCTATATGAGGTTGTGTTATATCAAAGGGAAAAGATGGAATTTCACTTTTTTCTTCACTTCGCAGTTTGGCAACGAAGAAGAGGAAGCCATTTTTATCGAAGTTGGGTTTCAGTTCAAGTCGAGTTTTAGGGTTTTAGGGTTTTACCTAGTTAAAAAATAGGTATTTAATATTAGCCTTCAGATCGGTGTTGTCCACTTGGCTGTTTCTCAGAGCTCACTGGAGCCGTCCCTGGAGATATTCGAGCCCAACCCCAAGATTTTGGCCCCTTGGTGGTAGATATGTGTCAGCAAACATCAAACTTATAACCCCTACCAATTCTACCTCTGAAGCTGCCCCGACTTGCATCTGGTGGGTTCGAAATTGAATAATCAAGTCTAGCTTTAAATTGGATTAGTAACTCGAGCAAGTAAATCTGAGGTCTCTAAAAAGAAAGCAAGTGATGCCAGCAAAAAGGTTATACTAACATGTATAGACTCACAGGCAAAGCTAATCAAAATGCAAACAAACAAAGCAAAAAACAAATTGAATGAAATTTAGAATTTAAAATAAAAACCTATTCAAGAAGAGTTCTACAGTGTTATAGTGAGGCAGAAGAAATTTATTCCATCATCTTTAAGTTTCTGTCACCCACTTTTTCAATCCACAAAGGTGGAGTCCTGGAAGCCAACAAGTGACAAGCTACACGTTGGAAACCAAAATAACAAGCTATGCATGTAATAGGAAAGAAAAGGGAAAATATGGAACCAAACAGTTTTAACAGGGTAACAGGATATCAATGTGTATTTAATCAAATTTGGCATAGCAACCACATGGAGACTGGAGTTCTCATCTCAGACTTGAATAATTCCCTCATGATTCCAATCACCTGTAAGAAGAGAAAATCCTGTCAATATTATTCTTTCTTTATCACATCTCATCCTTTAGACCACAGTGTTCAGGCGTGCGCAGGATGAAAGTTAACCAGACTATACAACAACAAAAAAGAAAAAAAGAAAAAGTTAGAAGATATACATAGTAAACAAAAATATGTTTGAAGAAAATCTCAGGGGCAACACGGATAATATATGTAGCAGATAACTTGGGAATGAAAGGGGGGGGGGTGTCGATTGATGTTCATGCACATAAAACCCTAACAACAGATGTTACTACTCTTTCTTTCTTCTTTCTCTCCACCCTTTTTTAGCAGTGTGGGGAAGGGTTACAGAATTCACCTTCATGGTTCCTACATTACCATCCAGTGCAGTCTATAATTTGTTAAAAACAATTTTAGTTTCATCAGTCAAGGATAGAGAAGTCAACCAACAGACGAGGATCAAAAGAATGGCAAAATTTCCAGAACTCAGAAAAGTTTTCACCAGGCAAAATCCAGAGCTCAAAAAGCTGGATAATCTATGTCGAGTGGTCCTTTTAAGAGTCTGTAATAATGCTGAAAAGATCAATAAGACCCAAGGGAAGGATCTGCAGGATCTTTAATTTCCTCCTTGGATTAAGAAACCTCGAGCTTGGCTAGGCAACTGATATTTTTTAAGATAAGGTTCCAAGATTTGTATCACTATGATCAAACATGTAACCGCCACTTAATCAAGCTCAACACAATTCTAAAACATAGTTTGATGACTATCCACCAACACAGCAAGTGAAGGTCAAGGTACTGATCGTATGAGAATTATTAGGTCACATAGTAGATCAGAACTTTATTGCCTCAATTTCCAGCAAACCTGATGTCACTACTGAAAAAGAGTTTACTAATGCACAAATTGAACTTGAATCTCAACTGCAGGCTAGAATGAAATAGCTTTCGATGATCTTCAAGAATGAATTAAAGAAATAAGATTGCAGAATTTGGACTACTCACTGCAAGGATTTGATTGTGCTCACTACAATCGCTTGCCTTGAATCATCATTCATCACAAGGGAAGATGCAAACTCACCACTAGCCAAGCAACTTCAACAATGGAAATTTGGATCTCAATTGCCCCACCCCTTATTTATAACAACAAAATAACAGCTTTAACAAGACAAGGAAACCCCCAAACTATGTCCCCTTCCATCCATTATCATAACTCTTAAAGGAAAAACAAGATCATGTATACCTGAACCATTGAACCACCAGTTCAGCCAGTAATAAAAAGAAAAGAAAAACAAGCAAAACTAAAAAAATTGGGACCTGGAAAACATTAAGCCTATCTAGAATAGCACTAGGCCATGCTAGGCCTAGTTCTTCTAGGACTTCCTATGCTGATAAGTCTTCATTACAGCACCAGGTGCATATCCATCAACATAAATCTGAACGAATCTTACCATTGTTTTAACTGCACAAGGGCAAACATCTTTTTTTTTAAAGTAATTATTTTCATTAATAAACCTAAATGACACAAGAGAGGCCCCATGCAGCATTCATTTGAATCCATCCATCTATTATCCAATATGTTAGAAAACCTTCCAATGGGTACTTGAACACTGACCTCTCAACTTTTCCACATGGTACATACCATGTGGCAAAGCAAAAAAGAAAGAAGCAAACCAGTAGTACAAGGATCACAGGTGGGAATTATTCCACTAAAATTAGACAGCAAATAAAAGCTAAATGAACCTTTAGCCAACTTATATGGTCTGGTTATCATTGAACCTTTTAAGGAAGTGATGGCATTACATAGCTGAGTGATCAAGGTTGAAGGGTAAAATGAGTTTACGCTGAATACAGCAACTGACTTTGGAATGAACATTAAAAAGGTAGCAATGTCATTTCTTGCAGTAGGCACAGCCAGACACCAAGGTGGCTCAAAGGTGACAAGCATATAATGTGAAATTCAGTTACTGGATTGGTTGAATAGATTGGGCTAGTCACCCAGGTTTGTTTTTCAACAGATGCTTGAGTTGTTGTAAGGTAGAAAACTAACTCATGATGGTTTACTTGTTTTGTGATAGATGGTTGAGAAGCACACTTTTCTTTGAAGGGTAGATCAATAGCAAGTGAATTATCCTTCTTGCACTTGAAGAGTCCAGGTGCAGTGTTCTTTCAAGTCAGTCCAACTGATAACCTTATCACAAAGGAAGAAACCCGGTTTTATGGAATCACAAGAACATGTCATGTCCCTGAGTCTCATGCAGCTTGAGTGTTTGACCATAAGGAATGTGGAGAAATGTTTCTGGTTGAAAGATAATTCATTTCTCATTAAGAGCATTATGGAAATTAGGGCAGTCAACAGAACAAGAGGTAACTACTTGCCAGCATAAGATCATGGAGGACAACAAGATTTTGGGGGCTAAGACAGCAGATTGTTTGATACTTCCGCTCAGAATATCCACTATGGTAAGCCATTTTCTTCTTTCACAACAAAGCCCATTGATCCACAAGAATATTGCCCTCCCCCCCCCCTTCTTTTTGTTGTTGGGAGGATAGCCCCATATCTCCAAACAGCGGGAAAATGAGGAAAATTGATTTCGGTCATCATTCAGACGAACGAACGGTAGAATAAGGTGAGGGAAAAGATTTAGAAATTATCTAGACACAAAACAAACGAAACCAAAGTTCATCTCCTATACAGTCAGAAAATCACTAGCCTTGATCACAGAGCCACGAATAGTTTCAAATTCGAGTTCGCATTACCGCAGTTGGAGAAGCAAAAAGCAGGATATACAAAAGGTCCAATCAAGAAAGTATACTCTACGGAGTCAACGTCAATAAGCTCATTAAAGCATCAAATTTTCAGAATAAATCCCTAATTCCTTGTAGAAACAAAGTTACTGAAACCATTTGCACAGAACTAACAAAATTTATGCAGAACTTACCTCAAATACAACTAGAATCAATCAAACAAATCCTTGGGACCTGAAAACAAAAATAAAGCCCATCCAATAAATGGATTAGATTTGATTCTATAATTAAGAAGAAGCAAGAAAAAGAACCCCAAAATGAAGGAAAGATGAAAATTTGTTGAAAGAATTGATACCGTGAAGGTTAGGTGGGCGACCGTCTTTACCCCAACCAATGCCACGGGTGGACTCAAGGTACTGGGTAACGAGGTGACGGCATTTCTGGAGATGGTTGATGCCTTCGACGCGATAGCACCACTTCACCTTCTCACGCAAAATCTTTGCTGTCTCGATATCGATCCACTTCTCTCTGACCAGATGCTCCCTCATCTCGAGCATCGCCACCGGATCCTTGTATGGATTCGCTGGGTCGAAGTCATCTGGAGGACTTTCGTCGAACACTACTCCTCCCTTCCGAACCATTTTTTCTCTCTGTGCTTTCCCTGCGCCCTTCACTTTCCCAGAGTAAATAACTGGTTCGTGGACTTTCTCAGACTATCATATATGATATAGCATAGATTGGCTCATAGACCCTAGTTCAAGTATACAACCTCGTCCCAACAACTTACGGTCTAGAAAGAACAATTATGAGAAAAATAAAATTTCAAAAAGATCCAAAACTAATTGGCAAAAAATACAAGCACAGTGCTAAAAATAAATTGAATTTATAAAAATAAACCCGAAATGTTTTTTAATTTTTACAACGGTTAGCAAATTTTATTAATTACGGGTAAATAATTTCATAATTTCTATATTGCCCTTTAACATCTTATAACTTTAGAACGATAGAATTCTAAGTTTCATCCTTTTCCATGAGTGTTCTCTTCTTTTATTTGTCATTTTATATCATAATAAGATATAGTATGACACAACTAAAGTATATTTGTCGTTTCTTTTAACTAATTAATGTTTCTAATAGAAAAAAATTTAATAGTGACTTGAGGGTGAAAACATGTAACCTAGGATAGTAAAATTTGATAACATAGAAAAATATTTTTTTTTCTTCTTTTTGGAATTGAAGTTCACCCATGCCAACTTATGTGTTCCTTAACTACATCCTCAAGGGATAATTGTACATATAATTCAAATATAAGGCATAACTTCACCTATAACCTCAAGAGGAGAAACCATCAATCCTTCGAGATTGGTGGAAATAGGTTCAACATGGAAAGAATGTCATGAAAACATTGGGATCCAATTGTCCAATCACCTCCAACTTGTTTATCTCCTACCCTAAATGGACATAAAGGACAACAGAGATGCAGAAGCTTGAGCTGAGCAGGCTCAAGTTGAAATAGAAAGGCAATGGAGATGTCACAGTTTAAGAGGAAATGTTAATATGTTCAAGTTCAGTGCTTTGAACGGCTCAACCTAAACTCAAGTAATGAATATTGGAGAAGGCAGGAAAGATACAGAAAGGTTGTTATGCGAATATTGGGGCTTCTGTAATTTTTCCAGAGACACCCAACAGCTCTCAACATCAATTTTCTACCCATCAGGAAGAAATGGAAACCTATACAGACAATCTGATCCCACATTCCCATCAAAATAACCTCCTCAATTAGCAGTACATATTAAGTATTGCATGCTTCATCCATGAATTATTAATCCATTCCTGTTTGTCCCGAAAGAACCTGCTCAGCTGCAATCATTAAATATGTTAATCTACGAGTTTATGAGAAATAAATAGCTTCCAGTCCCAGCAAAGTGGTTCAATGGTGTTTACACAAGTCCAGGAATGCAAAGTATGCATGTGAACAAGGAGCCATCCATAGAAAATAAGAGCACTCACATAGAATAACATGTAGAATATCCTACAATGATGAATAATCTATAGCTCTGTTTGGGATCAATTCAACTTTGTTAATTTGATAATTCAGGAAAGTCAAGATGAAAGCCTCTCTACAGACGCATCATGCCTGTTAATATTGAACATCATACGCCAAATGTTGGGGCTAAACAACTGATTTGATGAACGTATTGAGTTACAGATGGAGTCCCCTATAGGAATGAAAAACAATGCTCTTCCTTCATGACTTCTTCAGCTAGTGAGCGTCCCTTCAACTTTGCCATGGTTGAAAGCACTCTGACCTCCATTCCTTGGACGGGGATCTGAAGGTCACTGCTCATTTAGAGATGATCAGCCATGGCATTCAAATTCCAATCTTACTTCATTTGACAAGTTAGTAAGGTCTCAAAAGATCACCATCAAATCCTTTCTGGATTGCCAAGTGCCTGTTGGTTAGTTGTTGTATTCTAATAACATACTGTAACCATGAATTTCTTGAAGATGTCTGTCTGCACAAAGGAAGAAATGCACATGATGTGTAAGTAATGGACTGCTCAATGGCCTAAAAAGCAACACAAAACAGAAGATGCATAGAAAGCCAGAGTTCCACCAGCTCTAGAAGGACAAACAATAGAAACACACAAAATTTACTCAAGCCAAAGTTGATAGGAAAAATGAAAATAATTGTAAAAAACATTATTTTGAAGCAAGCCATATTATTATTATTATTATTATTATTATTATTTTACTATTCGTAGTATTTTCTATTTTGTTCTGAGTCCTACAGGGATCTTCCATGGTAGGCAAAGCTTAAGTTTGCTTTGGATTCGAAGTTTCCGATTCCTGACATCATTAAGTTGTACAACCTCGAACCTAAACCACCACCTGAAACCCCCCTCCCCCACACATCCCCCAGAAAAAGGCCATCCTCCACCAAATAGGGCCAATAATGATCAGTAGAGGTCTTTATTTTTGGTTGCTTGAAAGCCAGAAAGAAGTCTGGTGGTTTTTCTGCATATAAGATGGAATGTGAGATAGTAGTCTGCATAAACAATATGTACATCATCAGACAAAGATTGGCTCTCTTGATTTTTCCCTTGTCCTATGCTGTTTGTCCACTTTAAATAACACGAGGTTTTGTCATTTTCATAGTGCAATAGCATAAATACAAGCTATCTCTTTGCCAAGCTGTTTTACATTTAACAAGTTTGGATAGGTGACAATTTAATGCATTAAAAACAGCTATAAGATTGGCAGGTACTCTTTTTGGGTGGGGCCGGCGATCCTCTTAAGAGCTATAAGATGTGGTCTAGATTTTTATACATGTGAGTTTTGTGGGGGCCCAATGCAGGAGCATGATTATGACCATTCAGTCCTACTGCAGAGAGGTTCCTATTTCAACTCCTTGTACATTACTTCGATCCACAATCAGATTGAAAAGAAGAGGGAAGAGAGATATGAACACAACAAAGACGGACTGTTAGATATTGCTGAATGGGGAAAGAGTAGTATGAAATACCATCAAGGAAAGGAGAAAGAAAGGGATCATACCTGAGAGAGAAAGTAAGAATGGGAGAGAATGAACAAGAGAAAGTACACCCAACAGGAGGCTCATGCAACACCATACAGTAACTCAGCCAGATTTCGATTCATTCAATTATTTGAGAATGAACTTCATTGCCTGAGGTACTTGCAAGTTTAGAGAAGATAAAGCCTCCTACAAAAAGCAACTACTATCAAACTACGAGATTTACTCAACATGAAAACTACTCAAATAAGGAAACTAGAATAATGGTGTAATCTCTTAGTTGATCTACCTAAATTAAATTCCAAACTATCCCTAATGCAGAAATAAGTCTCCACCACTTCCTACTTGACTTGGACTTCCACAGAGAGTCATGCTGGTCCAACCACAACAGTGCTACTGCATCAACTATCCAATTTCCCTCCACCATAACTTGGTCTTATCCTCCCATTTAACAAACTTTAACCCATATGTAAGAGATTACAGTTCAACATAGAGCCTAATCTTCTTCCCATGGACTGAGAAGGCCCCAATAACAGACCCATCCCATATTTTACGAGTTCCAACCATTTTCTGAACAAACAGGATTTCCAAAGAATATTCATCAAAATTCAGTTCAGCTATTTCTTCCAAGAGAACTGCCATAGAGTTCCAACTATGTCCATCCATGTGTCACTAGAATAGAACAAGGATCTCCAGCACTTGTACAAAGAAAGTAATTAAGTAGGGAACCCCTCATCTCTTTTTGAGTTGGTGGAGAATAACACAATTAGTTTCTTGGATTAGAAAATAAGCACATAAATGTATACCTTAACCCTTCCCTGAGATTTTATAAATCTATATATTTGTTTGATATTCGAGAATGTGGGTAAAGAGTATAACAGATGAATGCAAATGGACACCCAGATTATGTGATGGGGGAATTCATGGATCCCATAGATGCCAAACAAGTAACATGTCACCACTCACTAAAAGAATTAAAACCGCTTATTAAAATCTTTGAGAGAACTCCAAATCTGGGAGTTTAGGATCAATTAGTAGGATCCCACAAGTGTGAGAACAGGCCCTTAAAGGCTACGTTATATGATCAACCTCTATCCTGAGGGAGCTCACTGAATACCTTGTCACAGTCAGTACCAGAGTAGGAAAATGCAGGCGGATGATTTTATCCAAGTATCGTCTGTCTTCAGGGATGACTTCCACATTGTGCGATTCATGTAATTCCCCCTCTTCCCGTTATGTTCCTATACTGCCTTCAATTAAAACAAAGGGTAGGATAGCTTGACAGGAGCAGATAATGGGAACTGAAGTTTCCATCAGCTGCCTTAAAACTTCATATGGGTTTTCTGTAACAGTTTTTGAATTTGAGAAAATTAGCACAACATTTATATCCACACCGAGCATATCAGAACTGATCTAGAAGTAGCTCTAATGCATGACAAACAAAGGGAAAATTGTTTGAGGTGGCATTGTCATGGTTAAAAAGGCCTTCAGATGCTCCACCATAGGAGTGATTTGATACAGATCTATGCAACTAAAAGAACAAGCAGCAGATCCAGGTAACAGGTGAGTTTGAAGAATACTTGATCTCTCTTTTGCTTTGGACACCCCAGACCAACAACCCGCATACACCCTGTCCCCTCAACTCGACTACAACTCTGCCCAATTCTAAAGAAATCTCAACCATAGTCATAATCCTGACTAGATCTGAAAAATATGTTTTTTTATTGCTTCTCACTTGACTGACTAATTCTATGAATCAACAAAAGGGTCAAGCAAACAGGGAAAAGATTTTCCTACACATCCTGCTCTCGCAGAAATATTTAACAAAATCAAAAGTTTCTGAGTAAGTTTAGTAACATTCCAAGAAAACACAAAATTTCCCAAACCCATCAGGAAGGAAATCAACAAGGAACTCACCCGTTCACGCAAGATAGAAGAGGTCATCAGTCATCAGAATTATGTACTGCAAAATCCTTAAAGGAGCATTCCTGAAATCTAACGAAGGCAACCTCAGCTCTCTAATTCTGAACTCCCCAGGTAAAGGTTCACCACCTCCATTCGACTGCGATGCCCTGAACTTATTAGAATCAATCTTTCTGAAGAGATAAACGGACTTGACACCACTAAAGATTCCATCACCGGAAACTAGAGATGGTTTGTTCTTGGTCTTGAACAGAGTCCAACCCATTCCAGTTATGGCTTTGCAAAACCCATCCATGCTGTCTATACGATCACCACTCAGTCGGGAATACAAAGAAAGCGAAGAACAGTCCCAGTGACTGGTACTATCGACTTCAGCGTTGCTATTACTGTTAAAGCTGCAAAAAGCGAGCTTAAAGAGGCCTTTGGAGAGGCCAACAAAACTGCGAAGCTGAGCAGTTGAAGCAGTTGTTAGGGAAGGAAAAGGGAGAGGAATGGCATCTCCTGAGAACGGCCAAGATGAAGATGATGATGACCATAAAGATGGTATAGATGGTGATGATGAAGAAGATGAAGACGACGAGGAGGACCCAGATGATGGCCATGAAAAAATGACATGAGACAGAGATGGGCTAGGGTATAAATCCATGCCCATGTCTCTAGCAATGGTGGCTAATCTGTATGTGTCCCTGACAACCTCTCTGGTTGGGAGGAAGATGAGTAAAGGGGTTTTTGTTTTGTTTCCACCATTAATGGTGCTACTCTCTCTTCTTCTGCTGTTGCTTCTTTGACGACGATGGGTAGGAATTTCATGGTTCTGAACATCTACATCATCGTCCGAATGATCACGAAGATTTGGGTTCACTAAAAGAGGATTGTTAATGGTTTCCCCTAAAACCAGAGAGCGTAACAGCTTTAGTGGGAGCATCTTTGCTTTACCCTGTCTCTTTCTCTTTCTCTTTCTCTTTCTCTTTCTCTCTGAGTCTCTCTTCTATCAAATCAAAGCGATTCTGTTCAATCGGTATCGGTAGATACTCTGGGCAAATAGTGGATTTCTGCAAACTGTTAAAAGAAGAAAAGGATTAAGATTAGGTTCAGCACTTCAAAGTTCATCTGAATCCCTGAAACTGAAGGCATGTTTCAAAGGTCGAACCATTAGATGGTGGAGCCCAACGGTCCAGACCGGTACGAACCGGACAATAAACCACATTCGTACTTGAATAATAAATTAGGATTGGTCAAAAGGATAGAGTAAAATCTTCACTTTTGTTTTTTTTAACGGAAGATGTTGTATTTAACTTTTGACCATGGACAACATAGAAAAGCTTGTTCAAGAAATTACAGGAGGAAGCTTGACTTGATAATAAAAGGGTAAACCTGATACCCAAGGTTACTCCTATTTTTATATTTTTAGACAGTAAATCATTTTTGTGCTGTTTTTATGTATTTTCACTATTTTTAGGTGGTGAAATAACCCAAGTTTGACCAAACCTTGTTAAATTAATTTTATTAAAAAAATTAGAGTATTTTTCATCTGGACCCCTGAGGTTTGGTTTATGTCATTTTTAGTCCAAAAAAATTGAAACTTTGCATCTGCCTCCCCTGTAGTATAGAAGAAGTTAATTTAAGGACAAATTATCACTTTTATAACGAATTTGTCCTTTTTCATTTTTTTTCATTTTTTATTTTTTTACATTTGAAGGGTTTAAAGTTTATTAATTTACAAAATCAGACCCTCTTTCATTACCTGATTCCCAAATCCCTGGTTCTACGGCTTCTAAATCTTTATTTTCCAAATCTTAGTTGAAGATTAGGAAATGAAAATTAATGGTGGAACGTAATCTCCAACTAGTTGAGAGCGAGAGAGAGAGGGGAAGAGAGGGGAACCAGAACATAGAAGAGTGTAACCAATAGGATAGTTTGAAATCGACTGAGAAAAGCATCTACAACGAAAGCTCCAAACAGAAGAAGCATGTGAGACACCCCTGTCCAGCGTATTAACGTTTACTGCCGCCGTCACCATCGACTCTTGAAGCGGTCCCGTGAGGTAAGTAATCTGGTTGGAACTAATTCCATTACAAGAAAACCTCTATGCGATCTCAACTCTTAAGAAATCTATAAAATAAATTTTCATTAATCGAAGATTCCTAATCACTCGATTGATCGAAACGAAACAAAGAAATAGAAAGAAAGATAAAGGAAGTGAAATTAATTAACACTTACCGATGATGAAAAGGGTAGATCTCCATTGGCCTGTTTCAGATCTAATAGCCGATTGACCTCTGTAATCGACTGAACCTTTACCGGTTTATGATAAATCAAAAGAATGATCCATTGCTGATGAACTAAGTTAAATCTGTTTCCAAGGAGAAAAAAAAAACCTTATTAATCATTTTTCAATTGATCGAAACAAAACAAAGAAAGAGAAGGAAAGAGAAACGAAACAAAGAAAGAGAAAGAAAGAGAAAGGAAATGAAATGAATCAACACTTATGATGATGAAAACGGCAAATACCCATCGGCCTGTTTCGGATGCAATCGCCGGTTGACCTCTGTAATCGATTGAACATTTAACCACTTCTGATGACAGAGAAGAACCAGAGATTTGGGAATCGGGTAATAGAGGAAGGTCTGATTTTGTAAATTAATAACTTTTAATCCCGTAAAATGTAAAAACAAAAAATTTAAATTAAGAAAAAAAAAAGGGGCAAATTCGTCATAGAAGTGATAATTTATCCTTAAATTGACTTTTACCATACTACAGGGGAGGTAGATGCAAAGTTTCAGGTTTTTTGGACTAAAAATGACATACACTAAACCTCAGGGGTCCAGATGAAAATTACCAAAAAAATTAAATTAAACTAACATAGGGTTGGAGTTGGATTGACGGAAGGGCCAAATCCTATTAGCACCCATATTTTGTAACCCAAGCCTGCCTTTTTGGTCGAAAAAATCGAACTAGGATTACACCAAACTAAGGACAGGTTTGGGTCGAGTTGGGTTAACAAGGTTTTACTGATACTCCCACAACCCCCACCCCCACCCAAAAAAAAAAAAAAAAAAATGTACTAAAACCCCCAATTTATAATTTAATATATAGTTTTTTATTTTTCCTTAATCTTTTTTCATGGGTGAAATATAAACATTTGCCCCCAACTCTCTTTTGTTAATACCATTAATTGGGCACTTGATTGAAGAAAATGTTCAATAAGAAAGATAATGGATAGAAAATTCATTATGTTCTATCATTTTTTGTTTGTTTTAGTGTCCGAGGTTCATCTGAGCCAGCTTGCATACTTGATTACATCAATAAAGTGAGCTTTATCATTTGCAATGTCGAATCCATGGCCTCTCGACTGAAGAAGTATGAACTTACCACTCTACCAACCTGCATTGGCTATTATATTATATCATTCTGTGTGAAATGTCAACACTTAGCTCCTCCCAATATTAAAATCTTGACTCTACCTAACATGTAGGATTATACAAGAGAACAAAATGAATGATACGTGAAATAAACTTTGAGTTTTTATAATTTTAAAATAAAAATTTATGTTTTAATGTAAAAAAAGACAAGAATGCCATCTTCTCTAAGAGAAGTTTTTTTTTTTCTTTTGTGTTTCTTAAAATGTGCCAAACTGTTAGGTGGTTTAAAAACTACAGAAAGAGACAAGAACAAGGCCAAAGCCCAAATATATACGAGATTTTTATCCAACCCATTTTCTTATGTATATGTATCACATATTCATAAGTCATATCGAAAAATTGTAATTAAATTTAAAAAAAAATCTGGTAAACGTAACCTCAACTTTTGTTATGGTTCATTTTATTGTCAAAACTGTATTGGATAAGATTCCAATATACATGCATGTTTTTGGCTTTTTTATGTTCTAATAAATCTTTGGGAAAAAAAAACAAAAAAAAAAAAAACAAAACAGAAATACATCGTTGATTGATTGGGTTATGTTTGGGAACTAATCTATTTGCATACCAAACCGATTCAAACCGAGTCGGAATCAGATCGAAGGAAGGATAGACCGTACCGTGTAGTCACGCAGTTCACTCCTTTTTTGTCATGTGGATTTTAAGCACAGACGCGTTTCTATGTCTTCTATCTACTTTTCTCTTCTCTTCTCGTTGGGCAAGAAAAGTTGTTTAATCATTCTTTTCCTCTTTTTCTCACTGTTTCATCCTCTCGGTTCGCCATCGCAATCTCTCTTCGACGGAGCTTTCTCAACTAAAAATTTCCAAGGCCATGAGCTGCGCAGCAGGTATTAAGCTTGTTCGTGATTGCAGCAGGTACATCATCATCATCATCTCATCTCATATCTTCTCTTCTTATCTGTTCCATTGAAGACTTCAATTAATGTCTCTTCGTCCTTTTACATTTCTACTCTCTCATAAAGATAAAGATAAAGAAAATCATGGAGTTTCAGAAACTAGTGTCTCTGCAGCAGGCCCTACTCTTCCTTCCTTTTTAATCATTAACGAGTTTCCCAGCCGTTCATATGCTTCATTTATGATTTATCTGATCTGAAAACTGGTTCTTGAAATCCCCTCTATGATTTTTCCTTTTTTGGTAAAATTTTATATTTGAAAAATCTGGGTATCTTTTATCAACAAATGGGCTGAAATGAATCAGGCCCATTACTTCTAAATACATAATGGGCTTCATGATGGCTCCAAGTTGGGAAGAGAAAACTTGATCTGGGTCTACATTTATTCATATAGCATGGGTAGTGTATCTTTATTTCCTCCATCACTTTAGTATTAATTGAATTTATTTGTCCTGTCCCTGAATTTATATTCAAATTATTATTATTTGATGCATCGACACTAATTGCTAGATCTGAATTCATTGACAAGTGGGTCAGAAGATCATTTGATGGGCTTGTAGTGGTGGATTAAATAAAATTTTTTTTCCTTGCGATTTGAAGTCCTGGCTTTCCATGGTGAAATCAATTCATAAGTTGCGTTGAAATTAAATGTGGTGATGGGTTTAATTGGGAGTTCTGGTTGAGCAACTTAATGCACTATAGTGTGAATGGCCTCTCACCAGTGTCAGATCAATAGGAGGTTGCGAGCAATACCACATGGGATGGGTCGGTGGGTGGATTTGAATGGAACGAAGTGGTTATTTCATCTTTCAATGCCTTAGTGTAGGGTCATTCAACTTATAATCAATCACTCGACACTTATCGTACTTTGTGGATGGGTTTCTGGCACTCTTGTTATGTAAATTGTAAACATAGTAAGTCCAAGAAAGTATCGGGTTTGAACTTATATCCCCTCTTATATAGGGTTCCTAAAGAATGGATACCCACGAATGGATTGAAAGTGATAGACATAAACATAGTCAATGAACAAGTTGTGTCAGGACTTGTTTGTATTTATAATATTTACTCAAAAAAAATATAAGATTTCTGATAAGAGATCTAAGAGTTCAAATTTCTTCAAAACTACTCCTGTAAATTATAAATTATAACTCTTCAGTTTTTTATTTTTTTATTTTCTTATCCTTTTTATTTTGCTCAAGAACGGAATCTACAATTTATTTATTTTTTGTTAAGATAATTTGTTTGTTTTCATGTTATATCACTATATGACTATATGTGATGTTTGGCTTTCTTACTTCTTACCCCTTTAAAAAAATGTTATGTGGTGTTTAAAGCCTCGGCTTCGCACATGGTGGTGGATGGGCAAGTGATGGAAACCGCCAAAATAAGAAATCAATCCAAACGTTCCCTCCACAAAAGCTTCTTTCATTCGGGCGCACCGCGACGAAATCTTCATTTTTGAGGTCCGTTTCCAACACTAACCACTCTTTCTATTTTATTTCCTTTTTTGTCCCTTACCTCTACAAAATGAAATCACTGTTCACCACGAATGCTTACATGTTCTCTCTCTGTTTCTAACCTCTCTGCTTCGTTGCCAATTGCATCTTCTTCTTCTTCTTCTGCATCTCCAGATACTCAGCTAGAGCTCAAGCCCAATCTCTTTCTCTCATGGCGGACGAGAAGCTGTTTAGTAAGAATGAGGAGAAGTTTGATAGAGATGCAGCTGCATCATTAGTGAAACAACTCAGAGGTACGTTCTACTCTGGTAAGACGAAGAGCTACGAGTGGAGAGTTGCACAGATAAAGAGTATCTTGAGAATGCTAGTCGAAAAGGAGCGAGACATCATCGATGCTCTCCACAAGGATCTCTCCAAGCCTGAGTCCGAAGCTTATGTCGCCGAGGTCGTAATACTTGCATTTCTCTGTTTTAAATCAATGATTTCAATTTCTACTCTTTTTCCGTATAGGTGTTGCTTGCTTCTCTTCATGTTTCATTGTTCCATGCATGGTGTTGAGTTGAAATTCAGTTTTTTTCAGTTCTTTTGTTGCTCTAATAATAATTATGATTAGTGATAATAAGTTTAACGCTGTGGCAGAGCATTGGTTTCAACTCGACTTTATGGAATAATGCTGGAGAGAAGAGATCGTATAGAGTTTTGATATTTTCTCAGATTTCAGGAAACTCATCATTTGATGTCAACAAATAAAAGATAAGTGATCCGGTCATGATCACTTTACATCCGTATATGAAAAACTAGGAGTTGATATATACAACAAATTCTGAAGTTGTTTTGAAAACGTTTAGATATGCAGAGTGAGAAATTTAGTAGGTGTGATTGTTGATGTTAGTGTGTTTGGCGGAGAAGTCATTAACTATAGAATGCTGTTTAATGCATGCTTGGATTTAATCTATTCCAATTTTGATTGCACGAATTGTTGTTACCGAGTATTGACTGTTCAAATGGAAAAATAGGTGTACTGAAATCCCCTGTGTGCCAGAATGTTGGACAAGAGCAGTCACTATAGAGGATAAGGCGTAGTTGCTATGATAATTTGTTGACTCCTCAGAATGAGGAACAAAATTAGCTTTTGCAATTTTGATTGGTTGTTAGACATTGTGATTTACTTTCTACCATCAATAATGGAGGGGATTTCAACTTTTTGAGTGCTTCAAGTGCCATTTTTCAAAATAAAAAAATAAAAAAATAAATGGTATCTTGGATTAAGCATTTAGCAAGATTCTTCTAATACATTTCCCTCCCCCATCTGTGGGACAATTTACTGGTTAATTACCTAGTTCTGAATCAAAATTTGCAGTATTTCCTGGTGAACTTTTCTGCCCAATCAGGATTTAATCCAGATTTGCAATATCATGCTTCGATACTAATAGATGGGTATACAAAACAGGAGGTTCTGGGGTTCTGAAGTTTTAGTCATGGGGCCTTCTTTAACAGACATCCATCACTGATTCACATCTATAGGCTTGCTTCTCTTATCTTTGTCTCTTAGTGGTTTTTATGTTGCTAATTTTCATTTATTTTTTCTGTCTATCCCTCATTGGTTGCTTTACAGGTTTCTCTATTAAAGTCCTCGTGTAATCATATACTTGAAGAATTAAAACATTGGATGAAGCCCGAAAAGGTAGTTTATTAGTTCATTCTTCCATGTTGAATCAATTACAAACCATGCCATTTTGTTTGTCCTTGTCATCATAATAGATAACTACCTCCAACTGCAACCTTTTTGGCATTTCTGCAGGCCCAGACGTCATTTACGACCTTCCCATCATCTGCTGAGATTGTGCCAGAGCCATTTGGTGTTGTTTTGATCATTTCACCTTGGAACTATCCTTTTTGTATGTCACTTTCTTATTCCTTACATCGGTGATGTCATTATTTTGTTCATCCAACATTTTTCCTTTTACAACTTGTATGTCAATATGGAATTATGCTCCTAGATATGATAATTCCTAGCTTAATGTTGTATGAGGTTCTGCTATAGTCATCGATTTTACCTAGAAGCAAGTAAGCAACATGGTTTCGTCTTACAGTACTACTCTTTTAATAATCAATTGCATTAGTCTAATTTTTCTTATTCGCAGCATGGGATCTCATTTCTTTCGGATACAAGTAGAACCATAATTCTTCCTCTTTCCTTTTCCTAGACATTGAGTGCCCCACTGAATTTAAATGGCAATCTTGAGCTTTAATCCTAAAAGAGCATATGGCACATTAGTTTTTCTTTCAAGTTTAAAATTATCATAAGTTTCTTTCACTTTCCTTGTTGTTCTATTTGTATTGGTAATCTTTCCTATTATGTTAAATTAAAAAAGAAAAACACATTTGTGACAAATAAACATTTTATTTGTCTTAAATTGACATCTAATATCTCATAGCATTAGGATTTGTAAGGGAAGAGGTTACCAGCATCTCTGTTGTTGAAGAAAGCAGTGCTTGGTCTTCCTTTGTCTGCTACCTTTGAATAATAACCTTCTGAAGCAAAAGCCAATATTGAGGTAGAAAGTAGATGATGATGTTGTCTTACACCTGCAGTTTTATCATTACAGTTGAATTAGTCATACCTTTTCAACTTCCTGAGCTATGCAGATTTAGTACTCCTTGAACCCTTTCAAGCACCAGCCATATGGCTACAGATTGCAAACAAGATTATTCAAACAAAAAAACCCCCAGCCCCCATCCGCCCAAAAAATAAAAAAATGATTCATTGAAATTAAAAAAAAATGAAAACTCAAAAACTTTTTCATTTTCCTCTTCTAGTCATGCTTGAGGATAAAGTCAACTGATCAATTTATCATTGTGAAAAGTTCCAGCCAGGGTTTTCTTTCTTACTTCCCCTCCCCCTCTCCTTGATCTGACTATGCTGTACGTTTCTTTTGTGGGTCTTCCTTTTCAGTGTTAGCTATTGATCCAGTTATTGGTGCTATTGCATCTGGCAATTCAGTGGTCTTAAAACCATCAGAAATTGCTCCAGCAACATCCTCATTTCTTGGAAAGTATTTGGAAGAGTATTTGGACAGGTCTGCTGTAAGAGTTATTGAAGGGGCTGTCGATGAAACTACTGCACTGCTAGGGCAAAAGTGGGATAAAATATTGTATACAGGTTTATATCTATTCAATGATTATTTTCTTATTTTTCGGATATCCTTTGATATTGAATGGGTATAAACAAATTAATTTCATGGTGGTTTGGTATTTCAATTTTCTATTCCCCTTATCTCTAACAATGTTAGTTACTCTGTAACTATGTCATGTTCTCAAACAATACAAAATGTGCACCTTAAAATTTTTACTGGACAGGATTCATATTTAGTCACGAAATGTGTTATTCATTTGAAATATCTATTATAACTTGGGAGTTTTCCTTTTTATGTTTTTGGTTATCTTGTTGTTATTTGGTAAAAAGGAGAATTACATGTGATAAACCATTATGCTTTCATGTTCTCAGTAAAGGGAACCAGTAACACTTGGAACCAGTAACACTTGTAATCAGTGCTAATTCAGAAAAGGTCCTATAACAGTATCAGATACAAAAGAGATCAGTCAATACCTGTACAAGTTGATGGAGACTATATAACAACAGGGCTCACAGTTTGACTCAGTGTCCAAACTGTTAGCACTGGGGCATATGTATGCTGAAATATAGAAACCCGACAAGTATACTGCATATACCCTCGATCCGTCTATTTACACATAATCTTAGGCCAAAAGATTGTATGACTGCAATGCCCCTGCAGTAGCACTGTTTTCCAAACAATGCCAACAATCATCCTCAAGCTGAATCATATATGTCTCTTTCCCACCTTGAACCTCAAGTTACTGTGCTTGAGGAACTTTTTCCCCTTGTAAGCTGCTCACCTTTAACAGGTTGAAACTCTGAATCCAAACCAGGCAAAAACCTGGCAACTTGGAATTTGGCATGCTGATACCCCCACTTGTGCAGGCAATGGAAAAGTGGGTCGTATCATTATGACTGCTGCTGCAAAGCACCTCACACCTGTGGTCTTGGAGCTTGGAGGAAAATCTCCAGTTGTTGTTGATTCAAAGATCGACTTAATGGTAAAATGTTTTCTTTTGCCTTGACTACTAATGTAGTTTTTGTTGTGATTTGACTTTCTTCTTTTCCTCCCCCTTACATTTCCATATTTGTTATTCTTATTGTACTGATGTTGGATTGCCTGTACCATTCCAAGGTTGCGGCCAGACGGATAGTTGCAGGCAAGTGGGGATGCAATAATGGACAAACCTGCGTTGCTCCAGATTATATTATAACCACGAAAGCTTTTGCTCCTGTATTGGTATAACTATTTGCACTATATGAATTTTTGTTCCAATATATGCAATGAAGTCTGTCTAGGATCCTGTTATTGATGCCATTTATTTTTTACATCAGATTGAAGCTCTGAAAAATACATTAGAGGATTTTTTTGGGAAGGATCCACTGCAATCAAAGGATATTTCCCGCATTGTGAGTTCTAACCATTATACACGCTTATCCAAGTACTTAGTTGAAGATAAGGTTTCAAGTAAGATCATCCATGGTGGTCAAAAGGAAGAGAAACAGCTGTGAGTTCTGTTGTCCCATCATAGTTGTTTTTGTTGTTATTCCACTTTCACAGTCTCTAGGTTTGTTGGCTTGAGTTGCAGGGGACAAAAACTTGAGACCATAGCCAATTTTTTTCCTATGCCTTGCAGAAGAATTTCCCCGACCATCTTACTGGATGTTCCAGAAGACACTCAGATCATGAATGAGGAGATTTTTGGGCCCTTACTTCCTATTGTCACTGTTAGTAATTTTTTCCCCAGTATTTGTTATTAGTATTATGATAAAGCTAGTGCTGTTATCTTTTGGTTTGGTGCTGTGTGATATTGATAATGGTTGTTTCTTCCTTTCTTTTCCGACCATTTCTGGGAAAAGGTGGACAAAGTGGAAGATAGCTTTGAATTTATTAACTCAAGACCAAAGCCTCTAGCTGCATATCTCTTTACCAGTGATAAGAAGCTTCAGGAGGAGTTTGTGAAGACAATCTCTGCTGGAGGGATGCTTATCAACGACACGATTCTGCATGTGAGTAAAGCGTATATGAAAATAGAAGTTAGAAGTCTGTTGGTATGCCAAAATATTTGCAATTTGGGTTTGGGAGTAATGTTTCAATTATTCCCATATCTATGTTTGCTTCATCCAGTTAAAGATATTTTCTCTGTACGTTTTACTTACTATGGTTGGGTTCTAGCTAACAAAC
Organism: Hakea prostrata; assembly: GCF_041222555.1. Taxonomy (NCBI): domain Eukaryota; kingdom Viridiplantae; phylum Streptophyta; class Magnoliopsida; order Proteales; family Proteaceae; genus Hakea; species Hakea prostrata. The sequence continues at coordinate 7,147,677 of NC_142606.1, forward strand.
ATGAGTTATGCCCATGAGGATTTGAAAAATCTAGGTGTGATGCATGGTTCCAAATATTTCAATCCTGATTTCAATAATTCTGAACAAAAAAAAAAAATTCTACTGAATCCAACCTAGTCTTGATTGATTGTAGCTGATGTGGACCAACTTGAATTGGAACTGGTAGAGACCAATCTGATGCCTGATCCTGAGTTTTTTCTGAATTTGATGATGCAGCTCACAAATCCCTCCTTGCCTTTTGGAGGAGTAGGTGAAAGTGGTACTGGTTCTTACCATGGTAAGTTCTCATTTGAAGCTTTTAGCCACAAAAAGGGAGTTATGTACCGAGCTTTTGCTGGAGATTCATCAATAAGATATCCACCATACACCCCAAAAAAACAGAGGTTGCTGAGGGCCGTTGTTGATGGCAACATATTTGGCATATTTATTGCTTTGCTTGGATGGGAATGAGCATCAATGTTATCTTCAACAAGCTTTAGTCTAAATTGTAGCATGGATTTCTTTTTTTTTTTTTTTTGAAAGGAGGGGAGGGAGGTTTAGTTGAATAACTTGAATCTAAATATTCAAATGTAAATAAAAGTTACTATAATATGATAAGTGGAAAGTATTGAAAGTATTATGCTCTTTTATGGGATGCTATCATAACCATCGCATTTGGATATGTTGTTATATTTCAAAAGTCAATTGCAAGGTTCTTTGAGTGTAAGTACTATCAATTTCAATCTCTTTTGAATTGTTTCGGATTGATATTGACTTGATTTCTGAATCCAATACCAAAGTTGTTGATCAGATTATCCATTTTAAACTAAAATCATTCATAACTTAGGAAGATTGCAAATTTTTGGATTGAAGAGCTGACTATAATTTTTTTCCTTTTTTCTTTTTCTGGATCAATTTCAACATTTCTGAAAAATCTAATTATTCTGGCATGGATCCTTGCACTTGATGATTTATATTGTGGGAATATGGTCCTAAAAGGTCGATTTAAGGGTTGATGTATGGGGAAAAAAACGTGGACATATAAATTTCTCCGTTATGATATGGATTAAGATAACTAATATAAATCCTATAGACCTAGGGTTTCGAGAATCAGGATCAGATCGGATCACAATCGATGGAAGCTGATCTTGATTCTAGTAAATCAGATTAGCTTGAATATTATTCTAAACAAACCCTCAATATCAATCTTGGTTGAACCGGATTAAACTGCAACCCGACCGATTTAAGTTTTGATTCCTTATGCATAAATATTATTGGATGCTTTGCACAAAAATATAATAATGACGAGGTGGTCGATCGATTCGATCCCCAAAAGACTGTTTTTCTGAACCGAAAAAAGTGAAGAACGGTTCGAGAACGTTCCAGGATTAATGCCTCGGAGAAACCGGCTCTTTGTCCATTGATTCGGAATCTTTTTCTTTTTTGTACAGTATCCATCATTATAAGGCGAAAAACAGTTTTTTTTTTTTGGGTTCTTTGTTAGGTCGGATATATATATATATATAAAAAAAAAAAAAAAAAAAAAACTTCTCATCACATGAACGATTAGGTTTAGGGTTTTTCACTGTTTTAAGTTACCACTAAAGCATTGAGGGAGAGAGAAGAGCTCTAGAGACCTTGTGTTCCTGATTTGGGCGGCTCGAGCCACCGCTGCAACGTCTGATCAATTGGGGATATCTCTGAGGTAATACCTTATTTATAAGGTCTAATATTGTTTATTCGATCTCTTCTCCTCCTGGTTCGTTAATCTTCTGCAATAGTAAGACTGGAACTAAATTATCTATTGTGAACATTGTATAAATTTCTGTTCGTGCGTACTTTTGCAGAAAGAGGGCGTTTTCGAACACCTGAACTTAGGAAATCAGGTAACCTATTTCCCCTCTTCTTACTCCTTTTAGATCGAGACATCTTGTTTGAGTTTCCTTTTCCCTTTCAATTGAGCTTTTCTTTAACGAATTGGTATGGATGTAATGTACGATGCTTGATGAGGTGATATGGGTTCGTAACGTTAGTTCAGATTTTCAAACCCGAAACGAGGTTGGTTATGGCTGTTGAGTATCTTGGATAAAAACTTAAGAAATGGTATGCATTCTTCCGGGGTATTGAGTTAAGGTGATGTAAAAAACTACCACACCAATGCGAACGATGGAAGTGCTGATAGGGCACTTCGTCTCTGACCCTTGCTCCATTATGAGCTTCGCTATCTGGTTAGTGTAACTAGGTTAACCTTAAGGTATTCCTTTTATGCTAAGCTGACTGGCAGTGTATCATTTGTGATTTTGAATTCACTGGCCAACAGCTTTGTAAATTTTCCTTCTTTTATCCAAATCCTGAACTGATGGTGTTCTCATAACCAATCTGACCGTTTTGCTAAACATAACCCAAATGGAAAAATTAAAAATCAATCTCTTGCTTGAGGGAAGAGAAGGGGGGGCAGGCTGAACCAAATTCGGCTTGCTTTACCCAGATTTTATCACAGATTTGGTGTGATGCTATTTTGGTTTCTGTTCAAAAATCAAATACCCATTCCATAATTTGGTTCGATTTGATTTGATGCGATGTTATTGATTTATTATAGTTGCAATTTGTATGGCTCTTGGAAGGTTTTGGTTTGACTTCCACTAAATGTTATGATTTTTATTTTTTAGTTTTTCAATTATGCTCTGTGATTAATGAAACAAACTATTAGCCTAACCTCTGTCATTTCTGTATCATGCAGAAATGATAATTTATTTATAAGATGAAATATGTACTACAAAATGTTAAAACTAGCATGGTTTTTTTTTTGGTGGTCTAGAAATAGTTCCCGGATTTTTTCAGCCAATTTTTTGAACAAATTATTGAATTTACCCAACTTGTTTTTCCCACTTTTTATTTTTTGCAGTCTAGATTTGTGATTCTGAAATAGACAACTATATTTTGTTGTTAAAATTGTTTGAATCATGGAGTTGCAACTATTGTCAGTTGTTGTTTAGTCACATTCATTAAGTTTTTCTTTTCTTATTTTTTTATTTAATATCCTCGTCACTGGAGTAAGACATCATTCAGTATTTTCCTTTTACATTTAATGCAAAATTGTGAAAGTATGTTCAAACCTTAACCTCAACCAATGAATTATAGTTGGTAAGAGATGATACATAAAATGGGTTACGAGACATTTTTAACCTTTCTAAGTGGTAGCTGGACTATGAAAGTCTAATTTAGACTAACTACTGTCTTCTTCAACAGCAATGAAGGTTGTTGCTGCATATTTGCTCGCTGTATTGGGTGGAAACTCCAGCCCTTCTGCGGATGACTTGAAAAATATCCTGGGATCAGGTAAACTTATAGGTTTTACTCAATTGTTTTTCTTTTTATTTTCTTTGATGAACTAATGGTGCAAGCTGCAGTGCTAGAGTGTCATGTGACCAACAGTTCATTGTTTTGGACGGTTGTTTAGGATACTTAACCAGCATATATTTGGTGTGTAGCACACCTGAGATATGGTGTTTCATATGTATGACCTATTTCGTGTTATTCTGTAATGTTTGCCAGAGGGTACTGAATTTTTCCCCCTTTTTTGGGTGAAACACAGGTTACTGATTAAATTTAACTGCATTTTGTAGATTTGGTCAATTAGTGATCATCATTGTTTCTCGGTTTTCAGTATTACAGACTGGATTTAAGAACAGTGTGTGGTGCATGATATGTTTGTCCAAATCCTTTATCTTTTTAATTTTTCACTATGGATTCTCCATTTCCTTTATTTTGGTCCCAATTCTGAGAATAGTGTTCTATATCTATTATCATATGTTTGAAAATCAATGTCAGTTTGTATATTATCTTGTTTTGAATACTTGGTGTGGCATTTTTCTTCCTTCAGAGAGAACATTTTCCTTTGGTTGTAATGGTGCTAAATGTTAATTGGATTTGCAGTTGGTGCTGATGCTGATGATGACAAAATTGAATTACTCCTCTCTCAAGTTGAGGGAAAAGACATTACAGAGCTTATTGCATCTGGAAGGGAGAAGTTGGCTTCAGTTCCTGCTGGTGGAGGTGGTGCAATTGCTGTAGCTGCTGGTGCTGGTGCTGGTGCCGGTGCTGGTCCTGCAGCCGCTGCAGAAGAACCAAAGAAGGAAGAGAAGGTTGAAGAGAAAGAGGAGTCTGATGATGTAAGTATTTGCATAAGATCCATTCAAAACCAAAATTTTCTTCAATATCCACTTCCCTGGTGCAGCACCAGATTTACCATCAAATTTTTTATGACTTTTAGCAATTCGACATATGATGCATACTTCTTTTCTTTTTTGAGTAACCACCATATGATGCATACTTGTGCCTCCAACTTAATAAAGTAAATACCTTGTTTCTTCTTTCTCTATTTCTTATACATGGAGGTGCTAGCCTATTACAAAGAAAACCCTCTGTGCTTTGATCACTTGCGACCCACTCAAGTGTTATTTATTTATTTTTTCCTCTCACCTAAATTAAAAAACCAATTGCTGTGAATCTCCTGCACAGGCTTTATAATGTCAATAAGTGACTTGACCTGCATACATATTTGTTCCTCTCTAATTATTTTTATTGTTTAATTGCTGCAGGACATGGGCTTCAGCCTTTTCGACTGAGGGGTTCTCTGCTGGTATTTATGTGGTGAAACCTTTTCATTCTCTGTTCAGCTACTGGTGAATTCTAGAAAATTTTGGGTTTACAGAGTAGACGTAACTGTGACTTTTGTTAGAATTTTTATTCCTTTATTTTCTCGTGATGCTATAAGACGCAAATATAATTGTCTTATTGTAGTTTTTTCATTTTTGGTAATCATTGTCTTATTGTAGTTGGATCAATTCAAAAATGAATTTCATTATCCGAAATTATTCTTCCTTTCTCTATTTATGAGTAGGAACCTAAGCTGTTGAGAAATGTACGCTTTTTATTACAAATTCATCCGCTGATTACCGTGCTGAACTTTTTCGTTTTCTTGATTATATTTCTGAAGTATAATCCAGTATGTATAGGAGAGATGGTTGTCAAAGAGGTGAGAGATGCAAAGGTTTTGTGAGGTAGTGGATCAGTTTATCCACCATTCTATATTTTAGTTAGGAGTTCATTAACAAGCAACATGTTTGCTTTTGTAACCAATATCAACATTTGGCATAGCTGTGTTATATGCTAATTGTTTCATTGGCACATGTCAGAATTGTTCTGTTAGGATTAGAGTGATCAATTACATTGGCACGTAATAGAATTGTTAGGATTAGGGTGATCAGTCACACACAATCGAATAGAAAATAAGAAAGAAAGAGACATGGGTTTTACCTTGGTTCATGTCAATGTATGGCTATGTTTAACATTAGGTTTTTCACTATATTCCTTTCAAAATAACTATATCAAATGCTCTGTTACAAGAGAATATATATATATATATACATGGGCTCAAGCCCAATCTGCGAAGAAACTCTGAGGTTCAAAGAAACATGGATTCTCAACAGGCTCCGGGGATGCTATCCCACCCTGTGCTGGACTAATATTAGGCTCAAATGGTGAAAATCCATTTATAGGTCACATCAATCAACTGTTTGATGTGACTTATAATTGGATTTCAACTGTTTGATGTGATGTTAAGACACAAGTCTCACATCTATAAGAAAACAAATGGTCCATTTCTGACAAAGAAATGGACTTGATAAATTTCCCATACGCCAGTTGGGCGGTCTCGGCCCAATCAGAAATGGACCTGATAAATTTTCCATACCCCAATTGGGGTGGTCTCGACCCAGTATTCGTCGGCATCACAATATAAAGCATGAGCCATACTCAATAAAAATAATGCAACAGCATGGAAATTCCAAATTCCGTTATGGAACTGTGGCATGCAAGTCAGACTATATATTACATCTTCATGATCTTCATATGCCATATACTTGGGCTCAAGCCATCTGTACAACTTTCTTCCAGCAAGATGATCATCATGGGAGATGGAAAATCATAAATTTGTTTTAAACAGATCTCTTTTCCCACCTTGCAAGATTTCTCTCTTATCTGGAACCAATTTTGTTGGATAATAATTTGTTTACATGTCACATCCTATAAAGTTAGGATTTGGGTGGTTTGCTATCGTCATCTAATTCTTGTTTAGTTTTGCTTGATTCTGTGAATGATTCGACTTTTTGATGATGATATATATTTTTATGGCATTGCATTTGCATTCGCGAAAAAAGTCAAGGATGTATAACGTTATCTAGTTTTTTATTTTTATCTTTGGTCAGACCAATAATCCCATATGCTTGTAATCTAATTTGAAAATCTTTATCAAATCTTCATCATTTAATTACATTAATATTAATAAAGAGAAGAAAAGCTGGTTCTGAGCCGTGAAGAACGCCCAGATTCAAGAAAACCAGAGCCAAGCATATAGATTTTTCACACCTGTTTAGCTTGATTATCAAGTAAGATCAGAGCTTCCCATATGGATCCAACTACTGACCCACGAACCCCACCAACCACAGACTTGTAGTTGCCTGCGTTGGCTTACTACTGGACCTGTGCCTGCTTGATTTCCAATGTTGTTTACCAACTTTTTAGATGGTTTTTACATTCTTCTTCTCCAAACAATACCAAAACTTGCTTCTACAAGGCTCACCATTATTGGGGTTTCTGTATCTTGAGTTTGGGGGAAAGATTATATTTTTCTCAAATTCTATTGCATATTCAGCGCTTGTTTGATTACATGAGTCTGGAGATTTCAAATATCTAGAGATTTTAAATTTATAGTCATAATTCATAAAATTAACTTGATTAATTTGAGTCTGTGGATTCATTTGTGATTTTTATGAATGTACAAATATTTAGAATTTTTATAGTAGGTCATCCTCATACCCATAAATCTATAGATTCATGTTGTTAAAGTAAAAAGATGAATCTTTAGATTTCATGAATCGAAGGATTTTCTCAGCCAAACGGGTATAAATCTCGCATTCATGAATCTAGATATTTGAAATTTCAGAATTCATGTAACCGAACAGGTCCTTAGAGAGTTTAGATCTTCTATCTTTTAAGTTAGTAGTGTGTATTTCCCTCATAACTTTCCCCTACATATTAGAAAAAGATGATCAGCCTTTGAACCGAAATAACTGCTTAGATGAGAAGAAAGAAGAGCAAAAGTAAGAACAGCCCTCTGAGTTCTGATAAAATGAATCGGAGCTGAGACCTTCTAATGGACCTCCCATGGGCCCTCTTCCTAATGTGTAGTGAAGATGAGGTGTGAGGGGAGCATGCACCTCCACCCTGATGAGTAGATGATCCCAACTCACATTTAGGTGGGGCGAGGTTTACTTCTAAACACTGATGAGGTGATCTAGAGATGGACCCACTTTCTAAATGTATAATGGAAGGATGTAAGGGAGTATAATTTTCTATCTTGATTGATAACTCTCGTCTACCTTATCAATGCTTAGAGATAAACTTTCATCTAAAATTTATAATAAAAAAATATTAGATAGTATAATATTCCACCCTCATGAGTAAGCCGATTTTGACTCATGAATCTTTGATAGTGTAGTGAGACTTTTTCGTATCTTCAAAATGTTTATTCTCAACTCCGGTCTCATTTTTCCATTGACAATCTTGGGGTGGATGATGATTCCAATGGAGAAATAGTAATCTTTGATTAAAATTATACTTAAAAAAATCAAAATAAAATAAGTCATATTTAACTGTCGACGTTTTCCACACATCTCTTAACTATTTTATTTTATTAATAAAATCATGGAAGTGCCATTTTTTTTTGTTGACCAACATATTAAATACACGACCTTTAGTACATCTTATTTTTCAACCACTTGATAGTTTAAGTAGGAAATAAAATTAATATATAAACAAAGGACGAAAATTTTTCAACCCCACCTTAATTACAATTTAGAATTTTATTTTTTAAGGAAAGATAGTTTAATTACAAGGTAGAAATTATTGAAAGCAATGATAATTATTATATGTCCCTCATATCCCTATATTGCATTAGTTCGTACTCACTTATTAATTTTCTAGATCATGGGTCATAGAAATTTAAATGTAAATTTTTTATGTTTATAATTTGGTTATATTGTGAGGAAAGCCGTCAGATAGTCATGTGTCTATGACGTATTTGTCTTGATATTCTAATTAATGCAACACAATTACAAATTGTATTCTCATATGGTATCAAAGCGAAAATAGCACTAAATGGACATCTCATAATCATAAATGAGTTTTTCACGTATATAATGATAATTCACATTAAATGGGCATCGGGTAATCATTTATTGCTTAAAAAAACTTACTTAACAAGGGAAGATAGATTTCTAGCTATCTTTTAGTTCTTTTGTTTTTTTTTTTTTTGGGTAAACATTATTCTTTAATTGTGGAAGGTTTTTTAGGACCCTAAGAGATTGTGATGGTAGGTAAACCATACCTTAGATTATGCATGGAGGAAACGTATATCGGGTCACCTAACCTTTGAGCAAAGCTATTGTGATTTTGTTACGTGGATAAATCATACAACTATTCATTTTGCAAGAACACAACCTTTAATTCAATCATTTATTGTGTCAAGACTTTTTTCTTAATTATTCATTTTATCATGTAGATAGGTCACAAAGCTATTCCTATAGATTGAATGCAATTTGGAATAGATATATATCAATTTCAAACCCTAATTCTATCATTATGGGGTTCGAATCCAAGACATCATTGGGCTATTTCTATAAAATGAATGCAATTTGGATTAGATATATCAATGTTGTGTTACTATTATCATCTAAGGCTCAATAAACTCGAAATTGAATTCAGAGATCAATTCAAACCAATTTAAACCCTAAAAATCAACATTGAGAAAAAGTATCTCTCTCGAATTTCTAACTAGAGATGACTTGTAAAGTAATTCATTCTTCTAACTTGATTATCACCATCAAAAAATGAAGAAAAAAAAATTAGGACATGATGTTGATAGAGAAAAAAAAAAACTTGAATTGAATTAAGTAATATCATGTGGAAACTGTGGAAAATTAATCTCTAGCTTTGTATGCATCGAAACTAAAAGAAGTCAGAAATTTATAATCCACCAAACTTAACTTGATTCTCCAGGAACTTGCTTAACATACTATTATTTGGCTCGGTCAGACTTTACACATCTAGAAGAACTCTTCCATTTTCAACCTTTCACAGCTCTCTTTCTCACAAGTCATTCAAATTTTGACACCCTCATAGCTTTATAAAATTGACCATTGATTCTTCTTCAAGTTTTTTGAAAATCTGTCGCCAGCAATCACTTATTTTTTGAAATTATCAACCCTTTTAGATATTCTTTGAATTATTGTTTTTGTCAGTTCCCAAAAGTCAAATTTGTATTGACCCGTTTGGTATTTTGCATTTCAAGTTTATTTATTTGAAACAAAAGCATGTACCCACAGCAGAAATTTTAACTATGAGCTTTTGGTATTTTGGTAAGAATCTTTTATATAAAAGCAGTAAGACAAAGAAAATCTCAGGTTCAAATTTTGTCTTTTTTTAATTTTAACATTCTCATTTTGTGTGCTTATGAATCCCAGTTCTTATATCTTTGAGTGTAGAAGATAATTTGACTGTAAAGTCTATGATATTTTTATTTATTATATATTTAAGAATGAAACCCATTAACAAGGTGAATTATTCCTGAATGTGTTGTGAAAGAGACATTAAAGTATTCTCGAACTATCGAGATGGATTGATAAAGCCTACCACCCTATCTAATGGTCTGATTATAGTTTAATTAATGATTGAGTGTAGAGAAAAACTATAAGATTATGAGTCTTATGACCAATGAGGGTTATGGCTTTCTTTTATATCTAAAAGCCAGTGGCAACTACTTCCATGCTAATACTTTCTCATCAAACAAACTAATTCTTTATCCAATGAACTCAAATTCCATTTTCTTACTCTTTAAGTTATATATAAATGTCTACTTCTGAAATGACATGTTATTCCCACAAGTTGGACTGGCGATTTCTTTTCATATCTTCTCATTCAATTTATATTTTTGATGAGAATTCCACTAAAGCATTGTTTTCTCCTTGGAAAGTATGAATTTTTGTTTCCTTTACAACTACGGTGGTTTGGGTCAAATAATGCACAATTTGACTATCTCTTTTGGAATAGGTTTTTTATTTTTTTTAAAATTTTTTTATAAATAATTTAAATATAAGACAGAACATTTGCTCATGCACTCAAAGGAATAAAACTTTTAGGCTGCGTTTGTTTGCAATAGTAGGGGTGTAAAAAAAAGAATATGTGTACCCTATATGTAATGGGGCGAAGGAAAATAAATAAAAACAGAAGGAATTTTGTAGAAAAATGTTAAATGTGAGTCTCAATTTTTAGTTTTCTAAACGTTTTCCACAAAATCCCACATATTTTGTAGAATTTTGAAAAGGTATTGAGTAAGAAAATTAGCATGCCACATAATTTTCTAACTTTTCCACCCCAATAACCAAACTTTTCAATCTGTTTCTTCAAATTTTTTTTCCTCTCCACCTTTATTTCAGCAAACAAAACGGTTGGGCTTGAGCCGCTCCTCCCAATTGGCTTGGATGGTTCCAGGTTTTCTGGAGGATTGGATTGGCCTTTGAGAGTAAATTACAATCATGCCCTTGATTGAAGAAACGATGATATTACTTTTTGACATAAATATGGCTGAACGACTGTGTAAATAAATCATATCATTAAATATATTGAATTAAATCTGAACCGTTTATGATGGATGATTCAGATTTAATCCTACTAAATTTAATGGTAGGATTTTACAACCGTTCAGCCAAACAATTTACACGACTGTTCAATCACCACCTTAGAGATTGGGGTTGCACAAGCCCAGAGAGAAAGAGATAGGGGTAGAATGAATGCAGATTCAAATTTATGATCTCCTTGAATTTACTGTCTCTATATAAGAGGCTGTCAGCAGTTGACTATGCGTACATCCAGCAAAGGATAACTGGATAAGAGAGATGCTGGTGTCGGCCGGTGTCGACTAATAATGTGAATAACGAACCCGTGACACCGTGAGCCATTTGGCTAACGGAAAGGTGGGGCCAGTGTGCCACGTAGGCAGCCCCGCTCTGTTTTGAAAAAGAAGGAAGCAATCGAGCTTCCACCCAAAAAAGAGGAAATGGTGGCGCTAAAGGCTAAACGACTTCACGACTCCATGACGAAAAACATTAACTATAAAGTAACACCGAACACGGCCTTCTGTGTCTTTCTTGTCTGCTCTCCCTCAAGAATCTCGATTATCGATTCGTCTCCTTCTACCCTTTTTCCCTTCACCGCTTCAACCTCAAATCTCTAATCTCTAATCTCTCTCTCTTTTTGTGATCATGGCGGATGAGAATGACCTCAAGAAACAGAGATTCGATAGCGCTGCCGCCGCTTCTCTCGTGAAACAGCTTAGGAGCACCTTTGTATCAGGCAAGACGAAGAGTTATGAATGGAGAGTAGCGCAGATAAAGGGAATCGCCAAGTTAGTTTCTGAAAAGGAGAAGGAACTCGTCCAAGCCCTCTATGATGATCTTTCCAAGCCGGAAACTGAAGCCCATGTTACCGAGGTCCTTTCTTCATTCTCTCTCTCTCTCTCTGTCTATCTTATCTTTTCCAGATCTCTGTTTTTCTACTTTTTGCAATTCGATACGGATCGGCTTTTTAAAACAATAGTCAACGTTATGCGGGATTGCTCTGGTTATAAATGTGTAAAGGTTTTTACTTATTTTGGATTACAAGTACTAGTTTAACGTGTTTAAGAGCAATGGATTGCGAGAACAACGAAATAAGAACCTACTTATGAAACTACTCCTGTTGAAGTTTAGCGAAGACATTGCTCTGCTATAAAGTGAAAACGGGTTTTATGTAGGAAATCAATATACTATCCAATAAGGTCGGAAAAGGTTCAAATGATTCAGATGTAGGTTGTTCGGAATTTTGATGTTTATTTTGTAAAGATTGGTTAGTACTACGAATTAGAAATTCGGAAATCTTCAACATGGGTAAGAATCGATCCAGGAATGTTTTGTAGAAAATATTATCAAATAATTGTTGCTGTTTATATCTGTATCAATTTTATCTACCTTGACTGCCACTTGAGACATGATTTATTATCTCAGAGGATTGGTTATTGTGGGGTGCCGTTATGTTTATGAAAGGTGCCGTAATTCCTAGCTGAAAGCAGTTTGAGGATCCAACAGTTAATTGCCTCTATGTTTTGAGTGCTCCAAATGCTGTCTGTTGAAAATAATAATAAACATTTGAAAACTTTTCTTTTACAACCTGGATCTTTTACCTAGTTCTGTGATGTCACGTATAAAAAATGTAGCAAAATTATTTTCTGTTGTTCTATCGTTATCAGAATGCATTGCTTAATTGTGTTAATTTGTAGAGGGAAGAAACTGACGCTATCTTGACCAACAGGTGCGGAACCTCTCTTTTTATTAGTAGCAGTTGGAGTCCTAGTGAAAATGGATGTGACTTTCCTAGTTTTACCCCCTTCCAGTGTTTTAGTTCATGATAATAAAGCTCCTCCATTTTGCCGATAGTGGTCTTTTGGTATGGGTGGTGTTATATGGTTGGGCTCCATGTTGTCGTTTGGGATGAGGTGGAACCCAAAGAAAATATGGGATGGAAATTAGATGCTCGTCCTAACGCATACAGATCTTACATGTAAAGGATACAGGGCTTCCAGGATTTCGTGGACATCAAACCATGTAGAGTTGTGTCTTTGTGATTATATATATTTTGGTTAGGAAAGTTTTCCAGTTCAAGAATGATAACTGATTTGCCTACAGAAAGGGCAAATAATGGTTAAAGTTCTCAATAAAGGAATCTGAATAGAAGTTGGGGGGGGGGGCTGACAGAGATATGTTTTAGGATATGGGGTTCATATCAAACTCTTAAGCATCGTCTTCTTAGAATGGTATAACCAACCAGCATACATGTTTATATGAATACTCGTTTTGTGTATTGAATATTCTGAAGCATCTGACCAATTTTTAGTCTCAATATATTGATGTCCCCTTATTATTTTTTTTAATTTCTGGGGTTGGGAAGAAACAAGAGGTGTTGGAATTGATATATCTCTTTTGTGTTTTGAACCTTTTCTTTTTGACTCTCTTTATACCAGACATCCATAATGTACGTACCTGTGCTGCACTGTCTAAATATCCTTATGATTTTTATGTTGTTTCTTTACTCTTTTATTCTCTATATTTGACTCATCGCTTACTGAACAGATTTCAATGGTGAAGTCTGCATGTTGTCATTCACTTAAGAGCTTAAAACAATGGATGAAGCCAGAAAAGGTAATTTATTGGACCATTCTCTCATGGAAAACAAATTTCCGTTTGTTATTCTGTTTAGTCCTTGCCATTTGTAAAATGTAACCATCAATTGCAATGGTTTAAAATTTGTGCAGGTCAAGAGTTCAATCTTAACATTCCCATCATCTGCAGAGATTGTGCCAGAACCACTTGGTGTTGCGTTGGTCATTTCACCTTGGAACTATCCTTTCTGTATGTTTCGGTCTGGTTCCTTAGATTGTTTTTAAATTCATTGATTGTATTTGGTCTTCAAACCACGGAATCAAATCTTAATTGTCACTCTCATACTTCAACCTGAAAGAGTGTATGTTGCATTTTCTTTTCCTTTCAGCTTCCAACAACCTATATAAGTTTTCTTTGTTTTTCTTTTTCCAGCATAATTTTTTTCTAACCTTTCTTTTTAGATTGATAATGTAATACTTGACAGTATTAGAAATTCACCAAAGGGTTCCAGAGGGTTGCCATGAAATGCATGCCAGATGTGGAAGGAAGTACTTTGGATTTCTTTACACTTCTTGAGAAGCAACCAAATGAAATAATGATAACTTGATTTATCTAGCATCTATGCTCTAGAACTTAAGTGGATTTATATGCATCAATCCTGACAAGTTTGTCCATTCTCTCTTCCTAAATGTGTTCTGAGGCTCTGCAAAAATGCAGCCCAAGGGTAGTAGTTTTCTGAATGAAATCCAGTTTGCCACCCTGGTTTAAGTAGGAAAAGGATGCATTTCAATTTTCAAGCCATGGTGGACATTTTAGGGGGGCTGGGAGATGATGATGACTCAGTACTGAGACTTGCAGTTCTCTCCCTGTGTTGCTTTGCTTTTGGGCCTTTTGGCTTTGTTGGGCTCTGCCCTTTTCATATATCCCCGCCCCCTTCCTTTCCCCTTTGGTTAATGAATTCTGTCATTCATCCAAAAAAAAGAAAGAAGTATATACACATTTAGTCCTCTTGGAGGCCAACCTTTGAAGACCCAGATGCATGGCCAATAGAATGCATCCAAATCCCTCCCCCGGCCTTTAACAGGTTCTTTGTTCTCTTCCATGAACACTTGTTGTAAAATTAACATAGATCCAGCCGTTTCATCCATTTAGCGTTTTTTTTTGGGGGCGGCGGGAACAGTCAAAATTGCCGAAATGTCTGCCAGAATAGTGCATTTTTGTCTACTACGTAGACTCGACTGAAGACGCCATCAAATTCTCAAATTCTAAGTTTCTGTGAGATTTTATGAAGCTTTTGAACTACGTAATTCACTGACTCATTAGTCATGGTGAAAACTATGAGCTGGCCTTGTCCTTTTCCTGTTGAATACAATGATTTATACCCAGTATTTTGAAATCAATTTTCTATTTTGAATCTTGTAGAGGTAATTGTTTGATATAAGGATTCCTCCTTTTTGTAGAGAAATAAAGCGTTTGAAGTAGAGTAGGCTCTTAAACTCATGTTGTCCCTTTATCTGAAAAAACTAATATGCATTTTTCCTTCCAGTGTTAGCTATTGATCCAGTCATAGGTGCTATTGCTGCTGGCAATGCTGTGGTCTTAAAACCATCAGAAATCTCTCCAGCAACATCCGCATTTTTCGTGAAGTATTTAGAAGAGTATGTAGACAGATCTGCCATTAGAGTTGTTGAGGGGGCTGTTAACGAAACAACTGCCTTGCTGGAGCAGAAGTGGGATAAAATATTCTATACAGGTTTGTTTCCATTACTTCTTTAGGATTTCCTTTCATATTAAGTTGTCATAGATAGAAAAATTAATTGGTGGTTTGGTATTGTCTGGACTACATATCAAAGTTGTTTTTTTCTTAATCTATCACTTTTTCCAGAGAGCAGAAGGTCAAAGATTACTGTTGAAAACCATAAATGAGTTAAAAATGACCATAGTTATATTCAAATATACATTGTGTTTATTTGGTTCTCCTCTAATTTGTTTTGTGGTATTATTGTTGATCTTATTTGATTAAATTATGAAATAGAGAAATTTCGTTTCTAAAGCCATACACACTCAAAATTTAAGCTTGGTGGAAGTATTCTAGCATAGGTGTAACTTGGGTAAATAATGGAAGAGGCACAATAGAAGGTGCCAAGCTTTCTTGTGCTTGACTTAATCAATATGGAGAAGTATACACCACAGGGGGTTTTATTAATATTGGGGAATAATTGGTCATTCAACTCTGTTTAGTCTCACAGTTTTTTGACTAAGCTGTAACCATCTTTTATCTTTTTTTATTTTAATTATTTTTTTCAACTCCTCTTCAGGTTAGTTTAGACTGCACCATGCTTTTCTAGCTCCTGTAATCTGTTAAAAAAATATATTCAAAAAATAAAAATGGTACGATCCTTCTAGTGATATCTCAAGTTGTTGGTTGGATGTTGGGTGCATTTTAGTTGGCTTTTCTTTATACTTGGGCATTATCGCAATTAACAAAATCATCAAATAAGCAGGTAATGGAAAGGTGGGACGTATTATTATGACTGCTGCTGCGAAGCACCTCACACCTGTTGTTTTGGAGCTTGGAGGAAAATGTCCTCTGATTGTTGATCCAAATGTAAACTTGGAGGTATAAGACTTGCCTTTTACTTTACTTTGATATAATGCCATAATCATTTTTTTCTTTTTCTTCTCATTAGTATAGTTCCGGTGATTTTTGGTGTGCTGATCTGGAATTGTCCTTGAGATTTGAAGGTTGCGGCTAGAAGGATAGCAGCAGGAAAGTGGGGAACCAATAGTGGACAAACATGTGTCTCTCCAGATTACCTTATAACCACAAAGACTTATGCTCCTACATTGGTAGAGAATCTTGCACTTGAAGGAACAATTAAAAGCCAAGTCTTGCTTTATGATTCTTCAATTGATGCCAATATTCTTTTCATCAGATAAATGCTTTGAAGAATACGTTGGAGCAATTTTTTGGGAAGGATCCAAAGGAGTCAAAAGATATGTCCCGCATTGTGAACTCCAACCATTTTGCACGCTTGACACAGCTCTTAGAAGAGGATAAGGTTTCAGATAAGATAATCCATGGAGGTCAAACGGATGAGAAACGACTGTGAGTTTTGCTGTCTTTTTCTTTTTCTTTTTTCCCCCCACTAAAGGTCAAAAACAGCTACTCAATAAAAAACAAGACTTAAAGAATCTAAATCATGGTAGACCCATTGCATCCCTGTGTAGTTCCATCTGCATTGTATCAAACTGTGATACAAAAGACTTCATACCTGTTCTCTTGCCGTAGAGGTTGCTAAAAAATCTGCTACTGCATTCATTTCCCTATAGTGTGTTTCACCTTTCACTGAAGACCCTCAAGATATGGTTTAAGACCCCACCACCTTTGCTTTATGAACCAAGGAATGGTATCCTTCTGAGCCAAAATCACCACTGCCACTGGTTATTGGTTATTGGTGCTGTCAACGTAATTGGTTATTGTTGCTGTTATTTTCACTCTTATCATCCTTTCCTTCTGGTTTGCTAGCTAATGTAGGGAACAAACGATTTTGACCATCAGTGCTTCTTTTTACTACTTGCAGTTATATTTCCCCCACCATCTTATTGGATGTTCCAGAAGACGCCAAGATCATGAATGAAGAAATCTTTGGGCCCTTACTTCCCATTGTCACGGTATATTGTCTTTTCTGCTTCAATATATTTGCATGTATGTTGAGCACTAGATGTCAACATTGACTTTTATTTATTTTTTCAATCTGTTATGGAAAAGGTTGACAGGTTGGAAGAGAGCTTTGACGTAATCAACTCAAGGTCAAAGCCTCTGGCTGCATATCTCTTCAGCAATAGTAAAAAGCTTGAGGAGGAATTTGTGAGATCAGTCTCTGCGGGAGGGATGCTGATCAATGACACAATTGTCCACGTGAGTATACTAGAACTACACCTTGAACAGTCTATCCATATTAAAGCTTATACAAAAACGAGATTTGAGAACCCAGAACCCCTATAGAATGACAATAAATGCTTGCATTTTGGTTTTTGGGGTTGATGACCTGTTCAATTATCATGAAAAATGCTAAGCGCTAAGGTGCAACATATTCACTTGTCCAGAAATTAGAATGGGGTTGGGGACCTTGGGGTTCTTATTAATTTTTCATACTCTGTGGGTACTGTGACTTTTGCCTCCCCTGTACCTGTCACTTGTTCTGGAAGAACTGTTATCAGGGCATCTCAATAATTGGCAAACAATGGACATGCATTTTGAGTTGGCATGGGAATCCTTTAATGTATTTTGAATCTGATGGTGCAGCTTGCGCTTCCCTCCTTACCATTTGGAGGAGTTGGAGAAAGTGGTACCGGTTCCTACCATGGAAAATTTTCATTTGATGCTTTTAGTCACAAGAAGGCAGTTCTGCACCGAAGTTTTGCTGGGGATGCACCCATGAGATACCCTCCATACACCCCTAAAAACCAAAGATTGCTCAAGGCTATGCTAGAGGGTGATATAATTGGAGTGATTCGTGCTATAATCGGATGGCCTAGGATTTGATTGATCATGTAAATTTGCATCATTTTTCTTGTATTACTCTATAGTTTACCAACTCGTTTGTAAGTTGTGTTAATTGTTTCAATATATACGAAGAAATGATGTTTATCATTTGTAATACATTTGATCTTGGTGTTTAGTTTTTCAATGTTCAATGGGTTAAAATTGGTCTGTGTTTTGAGGGATTCTTAAATCAAATGTTGGGTCTGTTAATGAGCTCAGTTCTGGGGGAATCAGCATCAATTAGTTGCAAGATATGATTATTTTAAAACATGTTGATTACCAAATGGTTAAACACTTAAACCTGTTGCCTTGGGAAAGATGGACTGAGCACACATAAATGAAACCTAGCCTCTCTTATTATATTCGTTGGTTCTATTTTAGTCCTGCCCAGATGTTACACTTCAACATGGTGGCCTTTTGGGCTCTACTTGTTTGCATTCACTTCCGAAACCTGTTTGCCATTTTTGTTCTATGTCGTAGATTTGTCTTCATGCTAAATGGCGATATGTGTAGTATTTTTTACTTTCGTTTTTAAACTTTTTAAATTTACATTAAGAACCCAAAATGAATCGATCATTCCTCGTAGGGGAAAAAAACCCAAATTTCCCAACGGGTGCCCTAAATCTTATGACAAAAAAGCTGCTACAACAGCAATCTGAACCATAAGTTATAGCTCTGCAGCCGAAAACAACAATGTGTAGAGGTTGTTCTAATGATTCACAAGCAAGAAGGGTTCAAGTGTTCAAGGTGTAATTAGGTTACGTTCACTGCTTAATTAAGAGAATGACAACATGGAGAGAAAGAGAGAAAAATTGGACGAAGAGTGCCAAAGGCTGTGGATAAAAAGGTAAGGTCACTTCTCTTTGTGAGGATATCAACTCTCTATAAAAAGGTATCTATCCAGCTGATTTCTAGGGAGAGGCCATGACAAAATGGGACCCACAATCCAAATCCCAAGTCATATAGAATCATTACCCTAATATTAATTAATATATATTTATCTAACCATGGATGGGTCACAACAACAGGGGTTTATGCTTGATTCACGTTGCACAGGTTCGATCCTTAATCCCAAAGTAATATTATATAGGTTCTTATCATATATAAACGAAATAATAATCAGCTTCTTTTAGCCCGAGAGAAGGTTATAAAAATGATACAATAAAATACATGATTAAAACATATGTTTATATAAAAGTATAAAATAATAAATATAAAGTTTTAAACATATTTAAAACAAATGATTCACAATCAAGAAGGGTTCAAGTGCTCAAGTTTTCTCGTGGCAATTTTTCCCTTTCTTTCTTTACCTCTCTCTGCTCTGCTTTCCTGAAAAATTGCATTTTATAGAGAAAGGAAATTGTTATTCGCATCACGTATACCTCCCAGTTGAGTGGGGAAAGTTCTATCCAGAATTGATGGATTAAAAATGGTTTTCTTGTGAACGAAACAGAGTAGTTGTTCCATTTAATTATTTTTAGGGCCTTCATCTTATGGTCTGAACATGATACCAGAACCGTTCCGGAAATGAATGCTGGGCGTGTAAATTCATATGGATGACTGTATTAAGCTTCTAACTTTACATGGTATATTCTAGTACAAGATGTTTTTTGGTAACCTAGTACAAGATTTTTGAGTATTGGCAGTGAAAGTTAATGCCAAGAGAAAATTTCTTGAGAGAAATGTTAAAAGGGAAATAACTTTGATTTCAATCACAATCGCAATCTTGAAGAACATCAACAACTTCAGAGCGTTGTTCATCGCTCAACTGTGTTGGGAAAGTGATGCGGAATTTGAGTCGCAGATCTCCTCTTTTTCCATGTTTTGGATCAGGCATGCCTTGGCCTGAGATTGTCTTTATGTAGCCAGGATGCACTATCTCATCAAGTGTCAAACCCATCTTCCCACCACCTAACAGAGGAATAGAGAGGGTGCAACCACTGAGGGCCTTCACTAATGGAAGCTCTATTGCCAAGACCAAGTCATTTTCTTCTCTCTTGAATATTGAATGGCGTTTCTCTGCAATCAAGAAGATGATATCTGCAGGTAGAAATCCTGGTTTTTCATCTCCCATTCCTTCAAATGTAATCTTTGTTCCTTTCTTCCATCCAGGTTTTATTTTTATTCTCAGCATCTCCTCTTCTTGAACAATCATTCTGCAACATCAAAAAATCAATGAAAAATCATTCTGAATGAATATTTGGCAAACCCATTAAAAAAATCAATGAAAATGGATAAATGGAAAACAGAATTTGACTAACCCAGTATTAGTTATAACATCTCTTGTGATCTTGATCTTCTTGGTGCACCCATTCAACAATTCCTCAAGAGTACAAGCTAGCTGCTTCTCAATTGGCAGGGGCTTAATCCTGGAATTTGAGAAGGAAAACATAATGGGTGTGCTATTGCTCTTTTTGCTTATGCTCCTCAACAATGGTGGTTCCTTAGGTGGGATTGGGATGTGGTTTGTGTTCCTTCTGCTCGTGCTGCTTTTGCTTCTGGTCATGGGCGGTGGTGCTTCATTTGGGCTGTTGGGAATTGGGCTGCCACGGCTTGGGCATCTGAAGAAAGATGGTTCACTAGGGCTGCTGCTTGGGGTGGTGCCAGAACTCGTTCCTGAAAGTGGGCTTGAAGCCGACGATGGGGTTTGACATCTCCGGCTTGCTGCTCTGGAGATGAACGATGGTGTGTAGAACTGATCGTCCACGCTCCTGTTCAACTGGTTAAACAGAGGATCCACTCCTACCCCATTCTCTTGTTTCTTGGTGATGGCCTGAAAAACAGAGGAGGAAATGTATATAAAAGAATTAAGCATACACAAGCCAAACAAGGACCCAATTGTGATCATGATGATCAATGGATCTGCTAAAATGGGTGATTTGAAGGTGATGGAGATATATGAATAATGCTGACCTCAAAGTAGGCTTCATTGAGGGCTTTTAACCTTGCATCTTCTTGATCAGTTTTGTAATTAGAAGTAGAGTTCTTATCAGGATACCATCTTGTGACGAGGGATTTATAGGCCTTGCAGACATCTTTAATGGATGCACTTTTGGGGACACCAAGGATGTTGTGGGAATCTGCTGGTGAACGTGTATTATGTTCTCCCATGAAGGAGAGAAAAGAAGAGATTCAGAGATTCAGAGATAAATTAATTAGAAGAAAGATGTAAAAAGGAGAAAGGAGACGCAAAAGAAGAAGGAAGGAGGTGAAGAGAATAGAGGTAGGGGAGAAGAATGTGAAAATGGAGATCAGTTACTGTCATTACTAAATTTGAAAGAAGAAAAAAGGAAAGATAAAGCGTATTGTTAGGGTTTTAATTAGGCAAAAACCGTTTGGAGGGTATGGAAAGGTCCTTCTCTTTTATCCTCTATCCCTCATTATAGGGGTTTGTGTGCTGTTCTCATATGTTTCGCCACACATTAAGAACCTTCCACAGGGGTCCTAGATGGGTCCTCCTCTTAATATGATAAAAGAAGTGTGAGAGAAGCATAACCTCTATATTAATAGGTAGAAGATCCTAACCCTTCTTCCTATCTTGAGAATTTTTTTTTTGGGTATGACTCGAGAATAAATTCCAAAAGTGTAAATGTAATTCTGCGCAAACATAGTTCCTCCAACATGGGACTGTTGGGTAGTAGCTTTGCTCCTGGTTCTTGCAAGAAGATCCATCTACATCTTTGTAGAGCTTGTCTCAAGTGACTATGAAATATAGGTGAAGTGACTATGAAATAAATCCTACCATTAAATTTATTGAATTAAATCTGAACTGTTTATGATGAACTATTAAGATTTAATTCTACTAAATTCATTGGTAAGATTTTTAGGACAGTTCAACAAAGCTGTTTACACGGCCGTTAAGCCAAGTGCATGAAATGGGATCTTTCATCTGTTAGTATCACCCATTGTTTGATCCTGTTGCTCGCATGCACACAACTTGACAACCATCGGATGTGGATGATAAAACGTGTTCTATTGTAAGTGAAAGCCCTGTCTCCACTAGATCACCCTACATCATCATATACACTTGTTTTTCTTTTTTTTTTTTTTTCCTTCTAGCCCTCCCCTTCTTGTCAGTAGGGGCAGAGCCAAGATTCAATCTTGGGGGAGCCGGATAATGAAAGTTTGGATTATCACCCCATTAGGAGAGCACTAATGCTTTTTCAACACATATTGTATGGGCTCATGTGGACCCAATAAAGATCTAACATTTAAATTATATTATTATGTTTAAACATGTCCCTCATTTATTAAAAAAATAAGTAATTATTAATAATGATATTTTTAACCGTACAAAAATATAATTAAATTATTTATAAAAAAAATTAAAACAGGATAGCTAACAAATAAATATCTTATAAAATACTTTTTAATTTTAATTAATATTTTTTATTAAAAAAATCTTACAAAATTAACATTAAATGAGAAAAAAGAAGAAGATGATTTCAAACCAAACAAATCACAGTAGTTGGTTATTTAAAGGGCTTACCTGGGTTTCACTTTTACTCCATTCCTGATGGTCTCCCACCAACAGATCTAGATGCCACCACCCAGACACCCCGTGCCCTCTGTGAATCCACTTCCAAGACTTGTTTAGTACCCTTTCTCAACCTTCTCTCCCAAATCAACACCACTGGTCATGGCATTGCTCCGGTCACCTCCATAATCTCCGATGGTTGGATGAGCTTCACTCTTGATGCTGCTGAACAACTTGAAATCCAAATATTTCGGCTCTGGACCTCCTAGTGCTTGTAGCGTCTTGGCTTACTTCCACTATGACCTCCTCATAGATTTAGGTCTCACACCTCCCAAAGGTACGTACGTACGTAGGTTAAATCATTTCTTAATTTAATTTGTTCGCGGAATATAGGCGCTAGATTGAATCAGTTTTAAGCTCGATGCAATATATTCTATCAGTTTTAGGGCTTTTGGCGCATTGGTCAACTACTTAATAGATTTGCATAGAAAATGCTAATTAGTGTGCTTAAATTGCTTTTGTTGTGTGTTTTGTGTAATAGATATAAGCTACTTGACAAATGGGTATTTAGACACGGAGATTGATTGTATTCGAGGAACAATTGATATCGATATCCGCTTGAGAGATATTCCGAGTTTCATTCGAACGACCGATCCAAATGACATCATGCTCAACTTTCTCAAGAGAGAAACAGCAAGAAGTGAAAGAGCTATAGCAATCATGATAAACACCTTTTGATGACCTTGAAAATGATGCCCTCAATGGTATCTCTCCATATTTGGATATTTTTGGACTTAAAAACCATTGGTCCTCTATGTTTATTGTTGAAACAGGTGGACGATGATGGTTTAAAGTCTATTGGATCCAATCTACGGAGAGAAGAACCGGAGTGTCTAGGCTGACTCGATTCGAAAGAATCCGGTTCGGTGGTTTACGTGAACTTCGGAAGCATCACGGTTATGACAGCCCACCAACTGGTTGAGTTTGCTTGGGGACTGGCCAATAGCGAGCAAGCGTTCTTTTGGATCATAAGACCTGATTTGGTGAGAGGTGACACGGCGATATTGCCACCCGAGTTTGAGGATTGTACCAAAGAAAGGGGTATGTTAGCGAGTTGGTGCCCCCAAGAGGAAGTTCTGAACCACTCGGCCATCGATGGTTTCTTAACGCATTGTGGGTGGAATTCAATACTTGAAACTCTAAGTGCGGGTGTGCCGGTGTTATGTTGGCCTTTCTTTGCCGATCAACAAATTAACTGCAGGTATTCGTGTGTTTATTGGGGGATTGGTGACGAGATTGATAATGATGTGAAGAAAGAAGATGTAGAGAGGCTTATGAGGGACCTGATGGTAGGAGATAAAGGTAAGAAATGGAAGAAGAAAGCCATGGAATGGAAAAAGAAGGCTGAAGAGGCCACTGCTCCTGGTGGTTCCTCACACATCGATTTTGAGGATTTGGTGCTTAGACTTCAATTTTGAGTATTTGGTGCTTAGACTTTACTAATTTTTGAAAGATGATTAATGAAACCCAATTCGTTTTCCTTTCTTTGGTTTATTGTTTCTTTGTGGTGTAGTGCGTTGCAATGTTGCACTTGGTTCAAACTTCAAAGTTCAATTGATTGTTCAAATTAAAAAAATTCAAAAAGCTATAGTTTAATTGCTTCAACGTAGAGGATGTTTTCCGTGAGAGGAGCCGGACTCAAATGGTTTTTTTCTATATTAGAGATTTGTGCTTAGAGATTCATTATTTTCCTCTCAAAATAAAGAAAGGCCTTTTTTAATGGGGTTGGGATCTTATCTATGGAGGATATTGTTCATAGAGTGTTCACTGAGCCCTCATAGATTACCAGTGCCTGATTCCAATCTAAAGGCTATGGTAAAATAGTTCATTTTTATCCAACTTGAAACCCACACTACTCTGTAAACTTGACTAATATCTCCAAATCCGATTTAATTTCCAAGTTTCCCTCTATTTTCCTAATAAATTCAATTGAAAAAAACAAAGAAGAAGACTATAATGTTGAAATCGCTCCTTCTCTTTCATTGGAGTTCAAATAAAACTCAACTGAAGAAGAAGAAGACGATGTTGAAAACTTGAAATCGCAGAGCCACTTCTTTCAGAAAATTTTCAAAAAGAAAAAAAAAAAGTTGTTGAAAACGAGGACAAACAAAAAGACAAAAACGTTGAAAGAAGCTGGTCTTTAATGTCTTCCACAATTTTTGGACAAATTCTCAACATATTTTTCATGAATTTCTTTCTTCTCTAGAGATTTTCTCTCTTACTTCTTGCATTCTTATCATATATTTTTTTTTCAATTTTCCACATATAACAATAGATCTAGCTTCATTCTTGATGGATATAATATTCTTTGTGATGATCAATCGAGATTTCACATTGATCTAGATGTTTTGTAGTATTTTTCATCAGAACACTAATTTAGATGAGGCTTTACGCAAAACCAACAAATCCAATATGTTTGTTATCATCAAACTAGACTAGACACCAAATTTAGGCAAAAATTGACCTAAAATACCTCCAAGTTTGGGGGTTGAAATTTGACTGAAACTAACCAATATTTCAGTAGAATTTATTTTTTTGTTTTTCCTTGTTAAAATTTAAAAAGTAGGCCCTTTTCGAATGGGGTTGGAATTCTATCAAAGGAGCATTTTGCTCATAGAGTGCCCAGTGAACTCTCAAAGAATGTCAGTGTCTGATTTCAATCTATTAGCTTATTGTAAAATAATTCATTTTTTACTCAATTTGAAACCCACACTATTGTAAAACTCGACTAATATCTCCAAATCTGATTTAATTTTAAAGTTTTCCTTCACTTTCCTAATAAATTCAATTAAAAACAAAAAAAAACTCCTCTCGGAGAAACCAGGAATTCTTACCACTAGCTACCCTAGACACAGATAGAAGTGAAGAGAGAGAAAGATGGGTCGTTCTGAATCTGCAGGTGATGTTGCAGAGGTGAAAGGAGAGGAGAGTTTCATGTGAGAAGATGATTAAAGCTTGTAACCTAGAGTTTATGCCTCATTAAAGCTTTCACTATAATTTACTCTATTTTCTTTAGTAAAAAGATGATTATGATTCTTATAAAAAAAAATGACTATATTAAAAAAATAATTTACTCTCACAGTTTAATTAATTACTAATCGTCCTTTTTTTTTTTTTTTTATTATTTGGGATTTGGCTTAAACCAATAATCTTTCAGTAATTATAAAAAATAGGCTTGACAACGATTATTGGCTGGAAAGAACAATATTATATCTTACTCTATTACAGTCATTATTGCTGATCAGTCAGATGGAAAGATGGCTTTTTATTTATTTATTTATTTTAATTTTTATCTTCAAGTAATTTAAATATTAGATCGATCCCATCTTCTTGTTGATTCCGTTCAGAATTTGACTAACATGTGACAGGTGCATAAGATAGCTCCTTTGGTCATTTGGTATCTAAATTTCTTCATTGATAATGTGTAGGACACTCAAGTAAAATTTTGGACTGTTGGATCCAAAATTTTGGTCAAGATTTCTATCTCAATCCGACGGACCGAGATGCACTGCATGATAGTCCTGCACATTGATCAAAGCAAGGTCCGATATCACCTATTGTTTGATGTTGTTTCTCGCATGCACACAACCCAACAACTGTTGGATGCATCGATGAAAGATGTTTTACCCTAGGTCAAAAGCCCTCTCTTCACTAGATCACCCAACAAGGTCATATACTCTCTCTCTCTCTCTCTTAATAATAATTAAAAGAGGGATATAGTAGTTGCTACTAGCGACTTTGCGCTCTCGTTATGCATTATTTGGATTTTTAAATTTGACCTATGAACATGGTAAAAACATATTGTCGAATTTCAGTAGTTTTGAAGAAATTTTTTTCTTGAATCGAATCGAAATCGAAACCATCAATGTTTCGGTGAGATATCGGCAATATCTTGAAAAAAATTGCCGATTCGCAAAATATCATCGAATTTGGGCGATATAAACAAAAAAAATGGCCCAATTTTGGACAAATTTTCAACATATTTTTCATGAATTTCTTTCTTCTCTATAGCTTTTATCTCTTACTTCTTGTATTCTTGTCATATTTTTCTTCAATCTTCCACATATTACAGTAGATCTCGCTTCATTTTTTATGGATATAATAATGTTTGTGACGATCAATTGAGATTTCGCACTGATCTAGATGTTTTGTGGAATTTTTTATCTGAACACTAATTTAGATGAGGCTTTATGCAAAACCAACAATTCCAATATGTTTGTTATGATCAAACTAACTAGACACCAAATTTATGCAAAAAAATGGCCTAAAATACCTTCAAATTTGGGCCGGGGTCCAAATCTGACCGAAACTAACCAATATTTCGCCCAAAAACTTGAGCGAATTTTACCGAAACTTAGCACGCTGCCAACGAAGCATGAGTCTGATAAACTACACGCAGAAGTACTGCCCGCCTGAGCATAATCTCACTAGAAGCTCAGTATAATCCACACCATATTTATTAGTTCTTGGTCAATCCACACCATCAGATACACTAAAGAGATGCGCTTTCAGAGCAAGAGTTCACGATAAATTTCAGAAATGCTTAATGGGCACCATATCAATCCCTTAATTTTTTTTATTCAGAACAGTAAAGGCATGCATGGAGGTCTCAGATTCATCCACGTATCTTTGCCGTGTATGAAAATTGACCAAACGAAGGGTCACTTTCCCTTCTTCTAACGCTTTCTCGACCTTCATCTTTCAAAGTTGGCGACCAGGTTTCCAATTGCAGATGCAAATCCAAAAAATTATTACTACATTATTGCCTGGACAACTTCGACTTCTCTATTTTTATCTATAAAACCCTTTCAGAGAAGCCAGGATTTCTACCACTACCCCAGACAGAGACAGCTGAGAGAGATGGGTTCTGAGTTAGAGGCGAAAGGGCAAAAGCCTCATGTGGTTTGCATCCCATACCCTGCACAAGGCCATATAAACCCAATGTTCAAGGTGGCAAAGCTTCTCTATCATAGAGGCTTTCATGTTTCCTTTGTCAACACTGAGTATAATCACGGACGCTTGCTCAAGTCAAGAGGCCCTGATTCTCTGAAGGGCTTACCTGGGTTTCACTTCTACTCCATTCCTGATGGTCTCCCACCACCAGATCTAGATGCCACCCAGGACATCCCTGCCCTCTCTGAATCCACTTCCAAGACTTGTTTAGTACCCTTTCTCAACCTTCTCTCCCAAATCAACACCACTGGTCATGGCATTCCTCCGGTCACCTCCATAATCTCCGATGCTTGCATGAGCTTCACTCTTGATGCTGCTGAACAACTTGAAATCCCAATAGTTCTGTTCTGGACTCCTAGTGCTTGTGGCGTCTTGGCTTACTTCCACTATTACCTTCTCATGGAAAGAGGCCTCACCCCTCTCAAAGGTACGTTCGTGGGTTAAACCATTAATTTCTTAATTTGTATGCGGTGTTTAGGCGCTAGATTGAATCTACAGTTTTAAATATGGGATGAGTTGAAGGGCTTGGTGCAATGTATTTCTTCAGCTTCGGAGGCTTTTGGTGCACTGGTCAAGTACGTAATAAGTTTGTATAGAAAATGCTAATTAGTGTGCTTAAATTTCTTATGTGTGTATTTTGTGTAACAGATATGAGCTACTTGACAAATGGGTATTTGGACACGGAGATCAATTGTATTCCAGGAATGAAAGATATCCGCTTGAGAGATATTCCGAGTTTCATTCGAACAACCGATCCCAACGATATCATGCTCAACTTTCTCAAGAGAGAATCGGGAAGAAGTGGAAGAGCTACAGCAGTCATTATAAACTCCTTTGATGACCTTGAAGAAGATGTCCTCACTACTCTCTCTTCATTGTTGCAACCTACTAAGGTTTACAGCATCGGTCCTCTACATTTACTATTGAACCAGGTGGAGGATGATGGTTTAAAGTCGATTGGATCCAATCTATGGAGAGAAGAACCGGAGTGTCTTGGCTGGCTCGATTCGAAAGAACCCGGTTCGGTGGTTTACGTGAACTTTGGAAGCATCACGGTTATGACAACCCACCAATTGGTTGAGTTTGCTTGGGGATTGGCCAATAGCAAGCAAACATTCTTGTGGATTATAAGACCTGATTTGGTGAGAGGTGACTCGGCGATATTACCACCCAAGTTTGAGGATTGTACCAAAGAAAGGGGTATGTTAGCGAGTTGGTGCCCCCAAGAGGAAGTTCTGAACCACTCGGCCGTCGGTGGTTTCTTAACACATTGCGGGTGGAATTCAATGCTTGAAACTCTATGTGGGGGTGTGCCGGTGATATGTTGGCCTTTCTTTGCAGAGCAACAAACCAACTGCAGGTATTCGTGTGTTCATTGGGAGATTGGTGACGAAATTGATAACGATGTGAAGAAGGAAGACGTAGAGAGGCTTGTGAGGGACCTGATGGTTGGAGATAAAGGTAAGAAATGGAAGAAGAAAGCCGTGGAATGGAAAAAGAAGGCTGAAGAGGCCACTGCTCCTGGTGGTTCCTCACACCTCAATTTTGATAATTTGGTGAATCTACTTCGCTAATTTCTGGGCGATGAATAGTGAAACCACCCACTTTTTGCTTTCCTTTCTTTGGTTTGTTGTTTCTTTATGGTACGGACTTGTAGTGCCTTGCACATGGTTTAAAGTCATTTTAATGTATCACAATTTTCCAAAAAAACATATCATATGCTTTTATTATAATATTAAATCGCTATCAGTTCATATGGCAGCTTTTTTTTTTTTTTTTTTTATAAAGATTCGATCTAGAAATTAGGACAATCGCCAGTTTTTGTTGGTTGTTAGCATTAAAAAAATCACAAAAAAAAAAAAAAACCCTTGAGGATTTTTAAATCACCAGGTTGGACTTTGGAGGACTTGACCTGAAAAAACAGATGAAGAAGTATTAAGGTTGTAGATGCTTTCCCACTTTACATAAATCATGAGGTTCTCTAATTTATTTTTTTTCCTTAGTAAGAAATATATTCATTGAGAATTTGAGCTGGTAGACACATTGATATTTGAATTACATAAATTCGAAAAGCCAAGTATTTTTTTCTTGGTAAATGATAAATCACTTGTTGCATTATTTACTAGCCAATTTGATTTCAATGCTATTAAATTTTGTACTTGTATTATTTAATAGTCAAATTAATTTTTTGTAAATGAGCAAATTACACAGCACTTACTATTGTCTCATAAGTTATATAGCACTCACATGCATAATTACAAGTTACCTATAGTTAAATTTTATAAAATTACCCAAAATACCTTTATTTCTATTTAAATCCTTTAACCTTAAAATTTATATTTTAAATTACCTAAATGCCCTCTGTATAGGAAAATGACAATAATGTACCCATTTTGATTCAATAAATGACACTATTATACTTATTGTGATTTTAATGATTCAAAATTTAAAGTCAAATTAAGTAAATACCCTCCAGTAAGTGAAATTATCAAAATACCCCAAGCTGCCCTTCTCTCTGCAACCCATTTTCTCCATCTGGGTTAAGCTTTGGTGAAGTAGCATGGAATTGTTACTGAGGGTGGAAAAAGTCGATTATGGTTCCTGAGGTTCAGAAGAACCAACGTAATTTTCTTTCACTGCTCTCTCTCTCACTGCCCGTGTTTCTTTTTCTCAGTTTTGAGAAATTCCCAAGAAATTGATGACGAGGGTTTTTACAGCACAAGATAATCGAGATTCGAGACAACCATGCATGATTAGACACAGTAGGAGTGTTCTTCGCTGGGAAGATCGAGGAGCCGTTCCAGAGAAGCTTGATGGACAACAGAAAGATTGAAGACACGGATTTGGGATTTTATTCCATTTTTATCCGATTCAACCCCATATTTACAAATGCCTGAAACACTCATGCCCACTTATCTATATATAAACGGCGAAAAGAAAAAAACCTTACCCACTCAGGATTTAATCTCCCATTTGCTTCAACAACCATTCTCTGTCAAAACTCCATAGCCGCAAGGAACCTTCAAAATAGAGCGTTCTTGGGGATTCTTCATCCCACAAGAGTTCTTGGATTGGTCTCTGTTTTTGAGACAGATTCCCCATTGGTTGCAACTGGAGTGATTGTATCATTTATGTCGATTGCTTCATCAGGTGTATTATTCAATGATTTACATCAATGATCAATGAAAGTTGATTACATCTCTTTTTTTCATGTTTTCTTGGATGGTTCATGGGATTCAACAACTTGTCGTGGTGGTCGTGGAATGGTCATCAAGAAATCCTTTGGTTCTTTATAACTATTCGAATAAAAAACAGGTTAGGCTCTTTCGCATCACAAGTGGAGTTAAAAGCAATTTATGTCTTCTTTCAAATTGCTTGCACTATATGGATAAAGAATATCAAACTCTTTTTTGATTGTAAGCCCATGGTCTCCAGTTTACATGGTGATTCTAGTGTTCTCGATTGGAATTGTTCAAATTTAATTCAGCTAATTAAAAACTTGTTGTTGGGTTTTGATAGTATTGTTGTATTACATATTTCTAGAGTTAACAATGTTTTTGTCGAATTGCTAGCTAGAAAGGTCCATTGTTTGGATATGTTTAAAGTATGGTAAATGTAGTCATCAAGGGGACTGCTCATTTGAACTTTGTTCTTGCTGAGAGGATTTCTCCAGACTTATTTATTTGAATGAATTTTTATTTTTATTTTTTTGTATTTGGTCAAAAAAAATAAAAAAAAAAATATTGTAATTACGGTCAAAATTACAAATTATATGCAGCTAAAATTTTCTATTATGTAATGGATAAAATGACTTAAATGCCTTTATTTCTATTTAATTTATTGAAAATTTAAAATGTAAATTACCCAAATATAAATATTCTTTAAACACTAAAATGTCCCGGGGGGGCAAATTAGAAAATCTAGGAAATTTATAAATTGATGTTGGGGAGAATGGGTCTCAAAAATATAAATATTCTTTAAACACTAAATTGATTCGCCAAATGATCCTAAATGCCTTAACCCCTATTTTAACTCATTATTCAATGGGTGGAGGGGCTTCACCCATCTTCTTCGTATCCTTGCCCATGGGAAGACACTTGCCACCGGCAGCTGGAAATCACTGGGAGAAGTAATGCAAATCTCTGCGTGCGACCCACCTTCTCGTTGGGTCAGAAGTACAACTTCAAAACATGATAAGAAACCTGCCATTAGAGAAACATTTCAAGGTTGAGTGCTAGAGCTTCTAATAGGTACGTATGAAGTCAAACATACAAATCAAAGCATATACTACGAGCCGCTTTAGTTGTCTTCCCCAAGCGAGATGAAAGCATTAACAAATGCAGAGGGTGCACGGTCGATAATACCTTAATTTCATTGGTTGTCCAGGTTCGATGAACTCTCCCAGACGAACTGGGCACTGGACCATTTCATATACCAAGGAGAAGAGCTTCAGCTTAAGCTTGATAACTACTCTTATTATAAGTTCTTTTCTCCATTTGTTCCATAGTTCGAAATCATGGAATCTTACTCACGGAATATCAAATCAAACTCACTTTTAACAAGCTTTGTGCCTGAAATATGAGCCAATGCCACATCAATGGAATTCAGAACAATTTCAGAGCAAAATGATAGACAAAGAAGAAAGAACCAATCAATTTGAAGTTCATCTCACCTCATTGTATTATTTTTCTGATCAATCAGAAACATTAGCACGAGCCAATATCAGTAAATCTTGTTGTTGACTGAGTTCAAAATTTCACTAACATGTGACAGGTGACCCGGGTCAGAACACTTAATACAGTGCACAACAACCATCATATACACTAGGGATGGGCTCTCAGAGCAGAAGTTGAGGATACATTTCAGAAATGATTAATGGGCACCGCCGCACCATACAGGCATCCACTGAGCTTAAACCCTTAATTTTTTTTCATTCAGAACAGTAAAGGCATAGAGGTCTTTGCTGCGTATAACAGTTGACCTAACGAAGGGTCACTTACCCTTCTTCTAACGCTATCTCCATCATCATCTTCCAAAGTTGGCCACCAGGGAATCTAAAAAGTATTATTCCATTATTGCCTTGTCAACTTCGACTAATCTATTTTATCTATAAAACCCTTTCAGAGAAGCCAGGAATTCTTACTTACCACTACCCCAGACACAGACAGAAGTGAAGAGAGAGAGAGAGAGAGAGAGAGAGAGAGAGAGAGAGAGATGGATTCTGAATCTGGTGATGTTGCAGAGACGAAAGGGCAGAAGCCTCATGTGGTTTGCATCCCATACCCAGCACAAGGCCATATAAATCCAATGCTCAAGGTGGCAAAGCTTCTCTATCATAGAGGCTTTCATGTTTCCTTTGTGAACACTGAGTATAATCACGGACGCTTGCTCAAGTCAAGAGGCCCTGATTCTCTAAAGGGCTTACCTGGGTTTCGCTTCTACTCCATTCCTGATGGTCTCCCACCACCAGATCTAGATGCCACCCAGGACATCCCTGCCCTTTGTGAATCCACTTCCAAGACTTGTTTAGTACCCTTGCTCAACCTTGTCTCCCAAATCAACACCACTGATCATGGCATTCCTCCGGTCACCTCCATAATCTCCGATGCTTCCATGAGCTTCACTCTTGATGCTGCTGAACAACTTGGAATCCCAATAGTTCTATTCTGGACTCCTAGTGCTTGTGGTGTCTTGGCTTACTACCACTATTACCTCCTCATAGAAAGAGGCCTCGCACCTCTCAAAGGTACTTACGTAGGTTAAACCATTTCTTCATTTAATTTGTTGGCGGTGTATAGGCACTAGATTGAATCAGTTTTAAGTATGGAATGGGTGTTGAAGGGCTTGATGCAGTATATTCCATCAGCTTCGAGACTTTCGGTGCATTGGTCAATTACTTAATAAATTTGCATAGAAAATGCTAATTAGTGTTCTTTATTGCTTTTGCGTGTGTTCTGTTTAACAGATATGAGCTACTTGACAAATGGGCATTTGGACACGGAGTTAGATTGTATTCCAGGAATGAAAGATATCCGCTTGAGAGATATTCCGAGTTTCATTCGAACAACCGATCCCAATGACATCATGCTCAACTTTGCCAAGAGAGAAACAGCAAGAAGTGAAAGAGCTACAGCAGTCATTATAAACTCCTTTGATGACCTTGAAGAAGATGTCCTCACTACTCTCACTTCATTGTTGCAACCTACTAAGGTTTACAGCATCGGTCCTCTACATTTACTATTGAACCAAGTGGAGGATGATGGTTTAAAGTCAATTGGATCCAATCTATGGAGAGAAGAGCTGGAGTGTCTTGGCTGGCTCGATTCGAAAGAACCCGGTTCGGTGGTTTACGTGAACTTCGGAAGCATCACGGTTATGACAGCCCATCAATTGGTTGAGTTTGCTTGGGGACTGGCCAATAGCGAGCAGACTTTCTTGTGGATCATAAGACCTGATCTGGTGAGAGGTGACTCGGCGATATTGCCACCCGAGTTCGAGGATTGTACCAAAGAAAGGGGTATGTTAGCGAGTTGGTGCCCCCAAGAGGAAGTTCTGAACCACTCGGCCATCGGTGGTTTCTTAACACATTGTGGGTGGAATTCAATGCTTGAAACTCTAAGTGGGGGTGTGCCGGTGATATGTTGGCCTTTCTTTGCTGAGCAACAAACCAACTGCAGGTATTCGTGTGTTCATTGGGAAATTGGTGACGAGATTGATAATGACGTGAAGAAGGAAGACGTAGAGAGACTCGTGAGGGACCTGATGGTAAGAGATAAAGGTAAGAAATGGAAGAAGAAAGCCATGGAATGGAAAAAGAAAGCTGAAGAGGCCACTGCTCCTGGTGGTTCCTCACACCTCAATTTTGATAATTTGGTTAATTTACTTTGCTAAGTTTTGGGCGATTATTGATGTAATACAATTTGCTTTCCTTTCTTTGGTTTGTTGTTTCTTTGTGGTGTAGACTTGTAGTGCGTTGCTCATGGTTCAAAGTCAACTTACTGTACCACAATTTTTGAAAACAACATATTATATGCTTTTATTATAATAATAATTAAATCGCTATCCGTTCATACGCCAGCTTATCTTTTATAAAGATTTGATCTGGAAATTAGGACATTTTTAAATGGCGAGTTTGGAGCACTCATGCATGGAGTATCGATCCAATAACTTACTGGACTCAGATCTATTTTTTATATGTGAGTTTAATGAATCTCGATTTTCAGACTATTTCATCACATCAAAGAAAATATTCACCAGAGTTTGTTTATTTTTTATTTTTTTATTCAAATTTAAAAACTGGAATTTTTTATTATTAATGTATGATAAAAATGTACAATTCACCAGTATTGTGCTTTTAGACAAAGAATTTTTTTCTTCAAATTTCAAAGCATATGAATTAAATAAATTTTAAAGCCAAGTATTAATGTTCTGCCAAACCCTTGGTCAAAACCGCAACCTCTGATAAGGATTTTGCCACAAAGTTGAAGTTTCTTGAAAAAAAAATGAAGTAAATACACTCAAAGGAAATTTTTAGCTGTATGATATCTGATATGATCGGATTGAAGTTCTCTACTTAAGTGTATATGATAAGAGGAAGAATGAACGTGCATGTGGTGTCAGTCATACAATTGTCATGACTAAAAAACACTCTCATCACAATTGCAACAGGTCTAGATCAACTATGAGTAAGGAAATACAATGAGATTCACTTTTGAGTTATGAGATTTGTATCCTATAAAAGGTTTATCTGTTTATATTTATCTCATTCGGTATTCTTGTGGGGAGCAAAAATTTCTACAAAAACAAAGTGGGTAGCAAACATAAACTCCATGGGAACACGCAAGATAGTCATTAACTCGATGAGATTACCATATGTTTAGAAGAGGGGCTCATGTGTTGTCTATTTTATTAATATGTTGATATGAATTTCTCCTAATGTGTGTTATAAAAGTATTAAAGGAGCACGATCCTTTGTCCTGATGGATTAATAATCCGAACTTTGTCACATATTGGAATTGTATACCCTAAACCTAAAAAGTGTTTAGGGGATCCAAATTTTCCACCAGTCATTTTCTTCATTAGTTATTGGTATAACCACGGAACGAAAGTTCGCTGATATCGCCAGGTTCGCTGCCCAGCGAATGGCGATATGGCGAAATTTCGCCGGAGTGTCGCCGAAAGTTCGTCCAAAATGAGATAAAATTAGAAGTTTACACCCTGCTCTTCTCACAGTCTCACTTTCCCCAGATATTCTATTAAAAACCCTCCTCTGGTCTATGTGTTTCTTTTTCTTCAGATTTACTTGTTCTGAAACGTGTTTCAGGTTGAAGAAGATAACACAGGTTGAAGAAGATCGGAGGTTGAAGATGACTTTCTCTGTTTCCCTTTTCTTCTTCTTCTTCTTCTTTTTTTTTTTTTTTTTTTTTTTTTTCTGAAAATCCTTTGCTGTCTGACCTGAAAACCCTTTGCTGTTTCAGGTTGAAGAAGATCGGAGGTGAAGATGACGCTGTTCAGGGTAATGGGTAGGTAAGTCGTTCTGTCCAAGCAATGTCAGGCAATTTCCGGCGAAAGGTTGTTGTTTCCCTTTGCTGTTTCAGGTTGAAGAAGATCGGAGGTGAAGATGACGCTGTTCAGGGTAATGGGTAGGTGAGTAGGTCGTTCTGTCCAAGCAATTTCCGGCGAAAGGTTGTTTCCGGCGAAAGGTTGATGTTTCGCCAGAAAATCGGCGATTTTCCGGCGAATAGTTGATATTTCGCCGGAAAAAGTTGTATTTTTCCGGTGAAAAGTTGTAATTTCGATATCGCTCCTCTTTTTAATTCGCTCTTCATCGAACTGGCCGAAATATCGTTCGCCGAAATTACGTTCCATGGGTATAACTAATAAGAAATATGACTCTATGGGAAGTTTTTGGCTGGTCATAGGAGTTTAGTCTAAATCATCACCCTTGACGCTTATTGATTACAAATTATAGGGGGCCCACAGAGTTAGGTGATGAATTTTTTTATTTTTTTAAAAGTTCTATTTTTTTTACTTGTGGATTCCACCTAATTTGTGGTTATGAAGCCGTCACGAGAGATGATCCACAGTTCCACACTATACGGGCACCTAATTTTTTTTTTTGCAAATCAAAAATAAAAAACTATAAAAAAGAAGAAGAAAAGGACAGAAAAAAACATCAGTGATCAGTCATCACAGTCAAGAGCCTAGCCAGCATTTCTTCCTTTTTTTTTTTCTTTTTTCTTTTTGACAAAAGGATAAAAATCTGACGTTTCAGAAAGCTGAACCACAGTTTCTTCCTACTTGGCCATATATAGATATAGTTCTATAAACCCTGAAGACTCAGGAAAGCTCCAGAGAGAGAGAGAGAGATGGGCTCTGTTGCAGAGAAGGAGAAGAAGAAGCCCCATGTCGTATGTATCCCATTCCCAGCACAAGCCCATATAAACGCCATGATTAAGCTAGCAAAGCTTCTTCATCATAGAGGTTTCCACATCAGCTTCATCAACACCGAATTCAATCACAAACGCTTACTCAAAGCAAGAGGCCCTGATTCTCTAAAGGGCTTACCTGGTTTTCAATTCCACACCATCCCTGATGGTCTCCCACCTTCAAACATGGATGCAACCCAGGACCTCCGTTCCCTGTCTCATGCCATCATCAACAATTTTTCAGTTCCCTTTCGCAACCTCCTCCACCAACTCAACGCTGATCTCAACCGCCCTCCAGTCACCGGAATAATCTCCGATGGATGCATGGGTTTCACTCTTCAAGTTGCTGATGAACTCAGAGTCCCTCAAGTTTTCTTTTGGACCCACAGCGCTTGTGGCTTCTTCGCCTACATGAATACGCAAATCCTCATCGATAAAGGCTTTATACCACTCAAAGGTGAATCTGAACAAAACCCTATTCCTAAATAGATGCAAATTTGCTTTACATTCATTCCCATCTATTGATTTTCTCTTTTCCCCTGTTTCTCAAGAAGCTGTTCTGGGACTTAAACCACTGTTCAATCCTCTAATAACAAGTCACCTTCACACCATACCCAAAAAAAAAAATAAAAAAAAAATCCAATTTTAGAGTTTCTTATGTAAACCCAGTTTATTTCTTAAATCATCTGTTGATCTTTGAAGCTTTTGTTCGTAGGAACAGAGGACTCGGCAAATGAGGCAAACCTGTATCTGGACACTCCCATTGATTTCATTCCAGGATTGAAGAATATGAGGTTGAGAGATCTTCCCAGTTCAATCCGGACAACTGATTCTCATGACTTGATTCTAGGCTACCTCAAGGAAGAAATAAAGAGAACCAAGAAAGCTGGAACAGTCATTTTAAACACCTTTGATGGGCTTGATCAGGAAATCCTAGATGCACTTTCCACCATGGTGCCTCATGTTAACACCATTGGTCCTCTACAATTATTGATA
This sequence comes from Hakea prostrata, assembly GCF_041222555.1. Taxonomy (NCBI): domain Eukaryota; kingdom Viridiplantae; phylum Streptophyta; class Magnoliopsida; order Proteales; family Proteaceae; genus Hakea; species Hakea prostrata. The sequence goes on from NC_142606.1 coordinate 7,185,432, forward strand.
AACCAATTGCAAGATAATGATGAGTTGAAGTCTATAGGTTCCAACCTATGGAAGGAAGAACCGGGTTGTCTTGAATGGCTTGATTCTAAAGAACCCGGATCGGTGGTTTACGTGAATTTCGGTAGTGTCACGGTAATGACCATTCAGCATCTCATTGAGTTCGCGTGGGGGCTCGTCAATAGCGAACAATCATTCCTATGGATCATAAGACCTGACCAGGCCGACCTTGTGGTTGGAAATTCGGCCGTGTTTCCACCGGAGCTCATGATTCAAACCAAAGAGAGAGGTAAGTTGGCAAGTTGGTGCCCTCAAGAGCAAGTCCTAAGGCACCCAGCGATTGGGGGTTTTTTAACTCACAGTGGTTGGAACTCTACATTGGATAGTATATGTGGTGGAGTGCCTATGATATGTTGGCCTTTCTTCTCTGAGCAACCCACCAACTGCAGGTATTGTTGTGTTAATTGGGGAATTGGTGATGAAATTAACAAAGATGTGAAGAGGGAAGAAGTAGAGAAGCTTGTAAGAGACTTGCTGGTAGGAGATAAAGGCAAAGAGATGAAGAAAAAAGCCATGGAATTGAAGAAGAAAGCTGAGGAAGCAATTACTCCTGGTGGCTCTTCCTATGTCAATTTTGATAACTTGGTGAAGATGCTTACCTCTTCAAGCAATGTTAAATAATTTTGACAGTTTGTGTCTTTCATTTTCTTTAATAATTTGGAGTTCGGAAATATTTAATGTTAAATTCTTAACCTAATGAATCATTTTTCTTTTGATCCAGTCATTGGATTTGCAGTAAAAATTTTGTATTTTTTTCTTATAAATTAAGAAGACACATGAGTGGGAGTTGGCACTTTCATAATTAACATTGGATCATGAGGAATCACTAGTTCACTACTTGATACTTTAAACATGGGATGCCTCAAGAAACATCACTGATGTTGGCAAATAAAAATATTTACTTATTATTAAATAAGGATACACATTAAGACAACAAACTTAAAACAGAACCCATGGAATCCGTAACTTCTCTGGATGTTGCAGAGAGTAGTGGGCTCCCAAGCTTGAGAGAAAGAGGAAAGTTCCAGATGTGAAAGTGATAGAGATATTAATCTGTCTGGGTAAACAAAGAAAGCCAAAGAGAAATCACTTTTCTCTCTGTCCAGGATGCCCTGCTGTTTTATTTTTCTATAATATCACTGTTCCTCATGAAACCAAGAAAAAGTTGGATGATTCAGTAATGTTTGGAGAGTAGAATGTCATTCACCAGATTATCAAAATTGACATGGGAGGAGCCACCAGGAGTAACTGCCTCCTCAGCTTTCTTCTTCAATTCCATGGCTTTTTTCTTCATCTCCTTACCTTTATCTCCTATCATCAAGTCCCTCACAAGCTTCTCTACTTCTTCCCTCTTCACATCTTTGTTAATTTCATCACCTATTCCCCAATTAACACAACAATACCTGCAGTTGGTGGGTTGCTCTGAGAAGAAAGGCCAACATATCATAGGCACACCACCACATATACTCTCCAGTGTAGAGTTCCAACCACTGTGAGTTAAAAAACCTCCAATGGCTGGGTGCCTTAGGACTTGCTCTTGTGGGCACCAACCTGCAAACATAGCTCTGTCTTTGGTTTGAATCATGAGCTCCGGTGGAAACACGGCCGATTCACCCACCACAAGATTGGGTCATATGATCCATAGGAATGTCTGCTCACTGCTAACAAGTCCCCAAGCGAATTCACAAAGTTGTTGAGGGGTCATTACTGTGATGCTTCCAAAGTTCACATAAACCACTGAACTGGGTTCTTTGGAATTGAGCCACTCAAGACACTCTGCTTCTTCTCTCCATAGATTTGAACCTATAGACATCATATCATCATCCTCATCATCCTGAAACTGATTCAGCAGCAACGGTAGAGGACCAATGGTGTAAACACGAGGTAACATAGTGGAGAGTGCATCTATAATGTCCGAATCGAGGTGTTCAAAGGTGTTTAGAATGACTGCCTCTGCTTTCTGGGATCTCCTTGTTTCTCCCATGATAAAGTCAAGCATCAAGTCATTGGGATCCGTAGTTCGAGCAGAATTAGGGAGATCTCTCAATCTCATGTTCTTCATTCCTGGTATGCAATCAATTGGCGTGTCTAGATACCCATTTGTGAGGTAGCTTTCATCTACACATCAGAGAGAGAACAGATCAAGAAGCATGAAGATTAGCAGTTTAAATAGTGATCTAATAAATAAAGGAGGTTTTGTAAGATTTACCTTTGAGAGGTATGAGGCCCTTTTCCTTGAGGAGGTGATAGTTCATGTAGGCAAAGAAGCCAGACGCGCTGTGAGCCCAAAAGAAAACTTGGGGGATTCCGAGCTCATTTGCAGCTTCAACAGTGACACTCATGCAACCATCAGAAACTATGCCTGTGACTTTTGGGATGTTGACATCGCAGTTGAGTTGAGAAAGGAGGTTTCTGAAGGGAGCTAAGCAAGTCTTCCGGACGGAATCACATAGGGCTGGAATGGGTTGGGTAGCATCAATATCAGAAGATGGGAGACCATCAGGAATGGTGCGGAAGTGAAAGCCAGGTAACCCCTTTACAGAATCAGGCCCTCTTGATTTGACCAAGCGTCTGTTGTTGAATTCTGTGTTGACGAAAGTGACATGGAAGCCTTTGCAATGAAGAAGCTTTGCTAACTTGAGCATGGCGTTTATGTGACCTTGGGATGGGAATGGGACACAAACGACATGGGGCTTCTTCATCTTCTCTTCTCCTCTCTTCTCTCTCTCTCTAACACTCTTCCTCTCCAGGGTTTATATATACAATCCTACCACCAAGAACAAGTTGCAGATTCAACACTGGCCAAACTTTCAGATATTAAAATGAATGTAGAAGGTTCAAGGATACATCCTTCACAGCATATTCCACAATCACACACCTCAAATCGATAGTCCTATAATAACGAACGAAGAGGTGTTGGGTTTTTTAAAATAAATGAAACCAAAATGCCAAACAACATCGACTTGTGCTGAAGGAGTCTGGATTTGTCTCCCCGGGAGTCTATGTTCCCCGACTGCTATTGACCACAATTACATGGGGTCCACAGGATTAGGATGATGATGTTTATTTTTTTAATATTTTATTATTTTTTATTTGTAGGCCTAACATAATTTGTGGTTGTAACGCCATCGGTCAGGGGAGCATAAACGTCAAGGTAGATGATCCACATTTGTGCTGAAAAAGATAAGCTTGAACGGGTCACCCATGTGGAGTCCGAATCGTCTCCCCTGACGAGATGAGACAAGATGAAAGTGACGTTGTCTAAATGGTCCAACCACCCCGAACTTCTTAAAGTTAAATTGATGGTTTTGATCATCTTATTGTTGACCTCCCCATAGGTAAAATCTACTTTTTATTTTCGCACCAAGATCCTCTATGTTCGGGAGTTTGGTCGTCGGATGCCTTGCCCGGAGTACCTAGATCAATTGCATGATACCACAGATAAGGTATCCAACAATCAGATGTATGGATGCACATTCTGCCTTGATGCAAAGGATCTTAGTCCTTTATTTTCACCTTTCCTTTTTAATTTAAGTCATTTTTGAATTTTATCCAGTCAGATAAATAAAGAAAGCAATCCAATTTAATTTAACTAAAAAAAAAAAAAAAAGAAAAGAAAAGAGAAAAGAAAAAGTGCAAGCAAATTATTTTAATCATGCAGTGAAAGGTTTTCTGGGTTCTCAGTCATTTGAATTCAACTATACTTACAAGGGTATTTTGAGTTAGAATCTTCAACCCAATGGACTAGAGAATTATATTTTTTCATGTTCATTCACTACATATTTAGGAGGAAAACTTACTTTAGAGCGTTAATAAAGTAGATCATGATGTTCAAAAGTGGATCATCTCTTAAATGTATCGTGAAAGAGTAAGAAAAACACAATCCTCTACCTATTAAAATAGAAGATCCAAACTTAGTTTGAAGCTCTTTCTGTTGGAGATATAGATGCACGAATATGAAAAAAATACAAACAAATATACACGAAGATATTTAATGTGGTTCGACAAAACCGCCTACATCCACCAGAGAGAAAATATATTTCATTATTTCAGAAAACCTCACACTATTCTTACACCTTACAAAGTACTACCATTTGTTTGCCTTCAATCGTTATTTTTCGGGATGGGTTCCTTAATCCCTTACAAGGATTAATTCACCTAAATTATCACACAAGAGATTATTTATAGAGAAACCTAAAATTTTAATCCCCATATAATTACAATTTTAATTTTGTACAAGCAATTGAACCAAAACCCTGTTCCAATTACAAATACAACTCAAATATAATTATATGTAACCGTAAAATACAACCCAAATTCAACACTTTCATCCCTTCTATCAAGAATGAGGGAGCATGATTAGAAGAAACAAATGCCCTTGAATGGTATTGAAGGGTGTAACCTTTTCTCACTCTGTAGATATATACTTATACGTCATGCAATGGGGGTATTTTGGTCCCTCTAGGTTTGAAATTTGAAAACACTTAAAGGATAAGTGACACCGTCTATTGAAACCCAACCGTAATATATTACTCTTAAGAGACTCAATATTAGTTTATGGTCTATTAAAATAGTCTCTGTGTGAAAAACCCAATAAACAAATAAAATAAACAAATCAAACGATTAAAACTCGGCAAGTCTGAATTCCCTTCAAATATTAACTAATGAGAAAATCCACCTAAAGAAACAGCAAAGAGCAAATACAACATACAATACAATGCAAAAATGACCTTCAAGATGTGTCACCCTCAGGAGAAGCATGCCAAGGCTATCTAACCATTAGTGTGTGGATGCCACACAAGTGAGGCTGTAATCAACATGCATGATTGACAAGAAATTAGTATATGATGATTCATATCACAGATCACTGCTTGTCTACAATAAGATTGATGGATTACTAAATTGTGTTTGCATTTTGACATGGAAAAACAGAGATGGAATTTTTTTTTATTTGGGGTGCCCATTTCCTCCTCCACAATGGAGTAAAAAGTACAGATCAAGGAAAATTGGAAACCCAGTGAAGAAGGTAAACTTCAAGGTAAAGGCACTTTTTATGGCAGTTTCTGATATTGTTTGTTGGTGGATAATCTGTAATAAAAATTTTGCTGCTTCTTTAATCTCCTAAAGAACCTAAAGGAGGGTTTAACAGGTAGAATTTAGCAGATTCTCCACAATAGAGTACTAAAAGTACAGATCAAGTAAGATTGAATACCTAGTGAAGAAGGTAAGCTTCAACAGGTAAAAGGCACTTTTTATGGCAGTTTCTGATATTGTTTTTTGGTGGATACTCTGTAATTAAAAAGCTTGCTGCTTCTTTAATCTCCTAAAGAACCTAAAGGGGGGTTTCAAAAGCTAGAACTTTAGCAGATTCTCACAAAGAAAAGAGAAAGAAAAAAAAAAAAAACAAAGGGACTGAAGCTTAAAGGGATTTTGAGGTATAGATATAATCATCTTTGAAGTTCTTAAGCTTTTGAGGTATAATCATCTTTGAAGTCCCATGACTCATATATCTGTAAGTAAGCCTTCAATTTGGACCCCCAAGTCTGCTGCCAATCTCAGAAACCAGATGACAGTAATGCTGTAAAAAATGGTCCAACCATCTGAATTACAAAGGAGAAAAGAATGATTTTGATGATCTAATTGTCGACCCCTCCACAGGTTAAATGCCAAAGAACATTTTCTTTTCACCTTTGTTTTCGGTTCAGAAAGTAATCCATCCCATCAACTCAAATAAATAAAAGAAAGCAATTCAGTAGATTCATGAAAGTGTCAGCAATAAATAACTATCCTTAATATTTATCAAAAAAAATAACAAAAAACAATTCTGATAGAATTTTTTTTTCAATTTAATATTACCCCAAACAAACTTTTAACCATGCGTTGAACGTTTTTCTAGTTCTCAATCATTTTTGAGTGAGATGATATTTATCAGATATTTTTTTCATTTGGTTGGAATCTTTTATTCCTAACCGTTAATGGATTGTGCTTTTCTCAAACATCATAATTGTATATTTAGAAAAAAATTCAATCTTTAAGTATTATTAAAGTGTACTATAAATGTTTATATATGAATCTCCTATTATACGTACAACGAAAGAATGTAAAAGGAACATAATCCTCTACCCTAGAAAATCTTGATCCGTCAAGAAATAAAAGAGCAGCAATAGCGAGGGCCCCCCGGGGGGCAGGGGCGGCCGCGCGGGGCCGGGGCGGGAGCCCCACCCGGGGGCCGCACCGGGGGCCCAAAAAAAAAAAAAGCGAGGGCTCCGGACCTGCTCTCATCTCCATTCAATATAAAGCTGTAACTTATTGTACATCATGCATTATCATATCTAAACCCTTTATCTATTTTCAATAAATTATATTTTTTTATCCAAATAAAACAAACTAGTCCAAACTCAAACGCAGATAATGTCACAGCTGTTGAATAAAAATAAATAAAATATTAAAATAAACAGTGCAAACGATTAAAATTCAGCAAGTAAGAATACCCTTCAGATATTTTCTTTTTTTGTAAATTAACTAATGAGAAAGTCCACAAAGAGTCTCCCACAAATATCATATAAAAGAAAGCCAACTCAAAACATTACTTAGCCTTGTGATCAGAAGCATCTAAAGATCTGTAGTGCTGGTTTTACCTTCAGGAAAATTTTCATTTGGGACCTGTTCAAATGGGAATCATGAACCTTCAAATATTAGAAGGTAGATTATGATCAAATTAGATCCTCTCTAGTCTCTTGTAACCCAGGGTCAACTCAAAGATCGAAGATCGAAGAGCGAAGACAATATACAATACAGCGCAGAACGACCTTCAAGGGCGGAGACTGGAAGCGGCCTTGTAACTGAGTTAAAACACTTACACTCTCTGTTGCTCATTTCCTCGAACACCTGTAGTCTGTCATTTCTGGTTCAGTCTATATAGTCTTGGACAATCTTGTTTTGTTCTTTTCTTGCATGCAGGAGAAGACTGTTTCTGTTTACTTAACCAGAAGACAGAACCCATCTACACAGTAGGAAGGATAGACTTTATAGCAAATATAGGGGAAGTCAACAGCAATGGAGAAGAAGCTCTGGTTGGTGTTACTGGTTTTCGTTCTGTCTCTAGCGTTATCTCGTTGCTCTGCAGCCGATTGGTCGCTGAGCAAGAAGGCGACAGCAAGTGGAAAGGGTGGTGGAGCTTCTGCTATTTTTCGAGTTGAAGGGAATGTCTATCCCGAAGGGTACGTCATTAACTTGCGAAAAAGCATGGTTAATCGATTCTTGGACTGAAATCAGAGATTAGGGCATTGATTAGTTTCAGACTGAAAATTGATTCAACATTTCTATCTTTCTTTTCTCAGATTCCAGAGTTACAGATTCTTATTTTACAAATTTGATTTGGATTCCGCTTAATCTCGTCACGGGATCTCCTGACTTAGATTCTTGCCTCGATTTGTCTCAAATTCGATCATGGACATAACTTTCTGTATAAGCTTTCTTTAAAACATTCAAGAAAAGTCCAAAACCCATTTCTTGTGAGCTATTTCACTCCCTTCCCTTCCCTACCTTTCCCATCTGTGGATGGTTGAAGGAAATTCTTGAAAACCACTTAGCATTAATTTATTTTACCTGTTTTATTCAATACAAGGGATTTGTAGCGATCGCGTGTTCGATCTTTAATTTGTTCTAATTTTTGTTTTGTTGCAGGTTGTACTATGTGACTTTCTACTTGGGCACTCCACCCAAGGCTTACTATCTTGATTTAGATACAGGAAGTGACCTCACATGGCTACAATGCGATGCCCCCTGTACTAGCTGCAACGAAGTATATTAACTTTGAACCTTCATACAACCAAGCAATTCAGCCATTTCAACCAATCACTTCCCTCTAATGATCTCCCTTTTTTTTTTCTCTCTCTGGGCAGGTGCCTCACCCTCTTTATAAACCCAAGAAGAAGAACTTGGTATTTTGTGAGGATCAAATATGTGCATCACTTGACTCAGCCGACTGCAACAACCCAAAGGAGCAATGCGACTACAGCATTGAATACGCAGATCACGGTTCGTCTCTCGGTGTCCTTATCAGGGATATCTTCCAACTCCGTCTCACCAATGGTTCAGTTCTTGCGCCTTCTTTGGCTTTTGGGTATCTCTCTCTCCCTGCCAGACCTCTCTTTCCATGATCACTTATTACCAATTTGTGAATATTCAGTGATGGATCGATTGATTGATTCTCTGGCTCTTTTTGTCTGTGAACTATAGATGTGGGTACAATCAGCAAGGTTTATGTAAGGATTCTGTGTGTCCCACTGATGGGGTTCTGGGTCTTGGCAATGGGAAAGGCAGCATCATATCTCAGCTCAAGCTTCAGGGACTGACAAATAACGTTATAGGCCATTGTTTAAGTGGGCAGGGTGGTGGATACTTGTTCTTTGGTGATGATATTGTGCCATCTTCAGGGGTTATATGGACACCAATGTCACCTTCCACTTTGGAGTAAAGCTCTACCTTCCCTACTACCAAAAAAAAAAAGCTCTACCTTCCCTTGCTCTTTTATGCTCTATTATTTCTTACATACATGGAATCATATTGCAGTACCTTCTCAATCTGGACTAAATTGTATTGTTGTTTGCATCAGCAAACACTACTCCCCTGGTCCTGCTGACCTTGGCTATGGTGGAAAACCAACTGCTGCAAAAGGTCTTCGAACAATTTTCGACAGTGGTAGCTCCTACACATACTTCAATTCCATGGCATACGAGGCTTTGATTTCTGCTGTGAGTTGAAAGTGAAAATTTAAAGAAAATACTAAGTATTCTTGGGTCTCCAGTTAATGCAGGATTATAACAAAGCCAATGTGTGTTTTCAGGTGAAGAAAGTTTTGACGGGAAAACCTTTGAAAGAAGCAGCGGAGGACCAAACACTCCCTCTGTGCTGGAAGGGTAAAAAAAAATTTAAATCCATAGCCGATGTCAAGAAGTACTTCAGCTCTGTAACACTAAGCTTCAAGAAAGCGAAGCTTGAAATCACCCCTGAATCTTACCTGATAATATCTGTAAGTAGTCATGCTTGTACATTTTACGACTATAGAACATTCAAAGTAGGATTACAAAAACTGACTCCAGATATCAATCTGCCTCAGTCGGATGGTAACGTTTGTTTGGGAATTCTGAATGGAACTCAAATAGGACTGGACGATCTCAACCTTATTGGAGGTAATTCACTTAAAAGAGTTAGAAAACCTGCATATGAAAAATCTCCCTGCAAGGGGACTCTAATACTCATTGCTGTTTGCAGATAATTCGATGCTGAATAAAATGATGATTTATGACAATGAGAAACAGAGAATTGGATGGATCTCTGCAGATTGCAATAATCTTCCCAAGTCTGGAATCAGCCTTCAATGATTTTGTTCCTTTCTACGTAGCTTAACTAAGCATTCTCACTGGAAATGTCTTTTTTCTTTTTCTTTTCTCCTCTTTTTTTTTTTTTTTAAGTTAATTAATTGTTTATTTATTCAACAGAATGGATCGTGATGTTGGGGAAGCTTTTTATCCGACCTATCCAGAAAAAGAGGAACTGTAGAGGACCAATAAGTTACAATTGATAGAATAGAAGCACTCCTTTTTCACATATGGAAGCTACATGAATTTAGAATGTTCTATAAAGGGACCAGAAAGTATTACAATGAATAAAATATAGAGTTCTGTTACAGAAAATTGTCTTGTGCTGCCTTGGAACAACAAAACCATCCCAACTGCAACCCACACCCCTGAAAATATCTGCTGCTCCTGGTTGTACATGCAAAAAACTAGACATGCATCTTCCTCTAGAGATGACAATGAACAAATCGTTGCAATGTGCGTTACTGTACAAAGGCATTTCACCAGTGTGAAGATCATGAATATCCTTCACCTGTAATTCAAAAAGGATCTCTAAAGTCTCAGAAACTATATGGCTTCTGTGCGTACGGTACTTAAGCACAAACTAAAGTCTCATGTTATCTGGTTCCATCACCTAATGGAAAATGGCCATCAAGACTGAAGCACAGATAAAATGTACATGCCCTACCTAAAGCTTAATTGAATTATTTGATCTTGTCCCTACCTAAGGGTGGGCTGAATCATAATTTTCATTTGGCAGAATTATTGCACAGGGAAATGAATTTCATTCGGAATGTGCAGCAATCTGTAGCATTTTACCTAAATTAGATGATTGCTTATCCAAAATCAGCATTCCAGCTGTCCATCATACTACAGCTTTTGGCTCTTACTACTGGTGGGTAACAAATAAATCAACTATCTCAAACACATCAAGACTTCCATCGCCACAATGAAGAAACACTCACCAAGGATGCAGCTACGGTTTCTGGTTGGGATGGTGGGCGTTGACTAGCAGGTTGACTAATAAAAAACAAATGAACAGGGACGCACTGGTGGGGAAGAGAGAGAGAGAGCCAGTCTGGAAACCTGGCGGTGTGTGCCCAGCTTTTCCTAGTAAAAATAATTTAAGCAAAGAACCTTTCAAAAGTTTAAAAAAAGAAAACTCCTCTAGAACTCAAAATTTCAATTAAAATTGTCTTTATTATTCTTAGTTATCCTAAGAGCATGGGATATATGCTGTCTATTTATCCGAGAATCCTCACATATGAGAATCACCCAACTATTTTCCCTATTAAGGTTTCCTCTTATCAAACCAAGTTGATAATAAGAGAAGGGCAGACTCTAATGATTTCTACTTCTCCAGTTATCCTCCATTAAGGCACATGTTTTTATGTGCGTGTGTTTTTACTTTTTCCTTCTTTTCCCCCATCATTTACACACATGGCTATAGAAATTGAATTCTCCCAGAACTGCTGCTAAAAAATAGTCAGGTTTTAATAGGTGAGAATGGACTACATGTCAGATAGGAAAGAAAACAAACGCATGTGATGCACTCTATGAAAAAAACCTAACATAATATTGTTTTCTAATGATACTGCACCACTCTAAATAGAACTTCAGGTACAGATATAGTGCTCACGAAGATTTAAATCATGTTCTCATCCCTCAGAAAATAAAAAGAGTACAAAATAACAATCTGCGGAAAGTATATAAAACTTCAGCTGACATTACCTCATAGTCTACTAATGTAGTACTCCAATGATGAGATAACCACGACAAACTACAAGACATGATCTGCAAACTATAAAAACAAAAGACTAAATGGTTAACATACTCAGCAACAGAAAGATCATAAGAGCCAAACATTCCAATAGCTGAAATATTTTCATTCTACATAAAAGTATACGAAATAGGAGAGTTCCCCAAAACAGAAAATGATTCATATTTTAGAATGAAACTCTGTTGTCATTAGAGCTAAATCTTCCAACTAAATAATTGCCATGGGTAAAACAAACTTCTCTAATGGTGTACATTAAATTGATTGATTCCAAAGAAAAATAATGGTAGCTCATTTCTCCACTGGCATGGCTTTTCCACCAGCCTTCAGTGTTTGGAATAAAAAACTAACCAACAAAGATGAAAGCATAACCTAGTTGCTTAATCAGGAACTTGTTAACAACTCGATTTTGCCTACCGTGTCTAGCAGACTGGAACAGAAGAGAATTAGGATTCTTAATCAGTTTGCATCTACTGAATGTGGATGCCAGAGGGGATAGAAGAAGCTGAAAGCTAAATTCGCCCATGTTTTGGCCCCAAGTGAATTTTCTTAACTCATAATCAGAACCTTATCTACCACAACAACAATAACCATAAGACTATCCCCTTTGTCTACTCTGTCAACTCATAAAAGCTAAATCAGCTCATGTGAGGGATTTCTTCTCAGTTGGAGAAGAGAAACCCTCACTGAATCCAATACAGTTCTCAGAAATCAACTTTTGCATGATGAAAATAAAAACCACATCCAAATCTGGTTTGTTTACTAGATACGCATGACATCAGGAGAATTTTTCGTGTAAGTGTATTTTTCTGGGATGATGAGTTCATGCAAGATGCAAAAATTTCTGAATCTTAAAGAGTTTGGATCGACATTATGGTGTACAAAGCTAAAAGTGAGTAGCTGTTAGCTGCATTTTAAATCCTCTCTTCTCAATAAAATAGACAGATGATGATATCTGTTCCAGCAGTTTTGGCCTTCCATCTGATTGATGTAGATTCACTCAAATAGGCATGTATTATCAGGAACAAGTATAGGTTGGATTCTAAATGTTGAACTCTTGATCCCAAGGGTTTTTACTGTAATAGGTCATTTTAAAGGGCCTAGTGGATAATGAGGCTGCAAAAAGGATTAGTAGTTTTACTTTCTATACTTAGCTTATTGTTTGTGTTTAAAATTGATCACTCCCCCCACCTTTTTTTCTTGAACCAGTGATGAATTTAAATTGTTATTCGATAGTTTCTTTTTGTCTAAGGAATATTCCTTTCTGAGGTTTATTGGGGCTGGATAAGGATTTCTTTTCAACTCAATTTCAAAATCCTAGCCAGTTTGAACTACCTAATAGGTTGAGGATTGGGTTGGACATTTCATTATTTGTGGAGTCTAATTGTGAAATTGTGATTCTATATAAAGTCGTAATGAGGGCAGGCAACTATCAGAAAAGAAATTTTTATTAATGAAAAGCTTTATGCTGCTCCTCTCTGTTAAAATCCCAGATCGCTGTAACTAACCACACAGCTGAGAAGAATGAAGAAACTGAGAGAGAAAAAGAGGAGCAATGTTGCAAGCAAGAGAAGAAGCACTCTATTAGGAGAGAAATTGAGAATGATTTCTCTCAAAATTGCAGGTCCTATTTATTATTGGTTGAACTCAAATAAAGGTCTATTCTTCCCTTTACTAATTACAGCAGAACAACGTCACAGAAAATAACAAAACAACCCCAAAATAACAATGACAAAGTAAGGACTAAAAAGCCCTTGTGACTATAGCCAGACCCCTGCAATCACAAACTCTCTCTCTCTCTCTCTGATGAATATTGTCTTGTGTTTTGATCAAGGCTGGTGGGATTGGTGCTTGATCCAATTGCCAACTTGCAATGTGAAGCTTGGGCGGTTCATTTGTGAAATTCACATTAATTAAATTTGACTCCTCAACAGTGTAGAGCCCCAGGATTCAGATTGAATTTCAAAATCTTAGTAAATCTCCTTCAAGTTGTTGACCAAGATTTGATTTTTGTTCCAATTTCTCAATTAAAAAAGCTGATGCCAAGGTCCTCTTCCACAAGGTGAGTTTACAACATCCATATTTCCATCTGGACACTACAATTCTCTACAGGTCCAATCCCTAACCTTCCCCCTCTTGTTTTCAATTTCCCTCATACTCAAACCATGTCCAGATCTATCCAGCCAGCCATGAAATCCAAACTCATACTCTCTACCTCATTGAAGATCCATTCCAAAGCTCAATCCTATTCTATATATTAAAATACTAGCAAACCCCATCTTGAGTGCTCCCAAGAAGCCCTAAATTTCACCCAGAACAGAAAAACAGTCAGATTTCTCTACAAATCCGACAGACTATTCCCCATACCCTCAAAAAAAATTTAGGTTTGAAGGAATTCTGATCAGCCAAACCCTAGAAAAATTTTTAAAATCATAAAGAGAAGCATTATTACGAAAATAGTGTGTAGTGCTTGAGGCTCTTCTGTGAGGTCTGCAGAGGGTAATAGTATAGCAGCCTTACCCCTGAGTCATTGAGAGCCTATTTCCCTAATTGAAGCCATCATCAGCAGTTGCAATGGAGCAACCTTACCATTGCACCAAGGTCCACAGACTAAAAAAGCCATTACAAAATTAAAGGTGATAAAGTTTGATGACTCTTTACCAGGGTACCATACATCCATCCAGTGGTCAAATTGGTTGACATTAACCACAAGGCTGTAATTGGTGACATTGAAATGCCTATGCATTATGGTTTTCATTTGGTGTTCACCAGCATGATTGAAAAAGAATCATGCTTCACCGGCATTACAATTTCCATTTGGTTCTCATCAGCATGATTGACACTGAAACATGCATCACCTCATATTTGATCTCTGTCTAACTAGCCTGTCTGAAAGTAAGCAATTTAATATTTTTGAAACTCGTGTAGCATGAGAAGCTTTTTAAAGTGAATTGCATCAGATAAATTCCAGCAAGAGGTTTAATACACATCAGTGACTCCAGAAAACTTTCTAACCACAGAATTTTACTGAAGTTGAATCCCATCAAGTTAAAAATTATAATTATAATAAAAGGTTAGGAGAGAACCAAATACAACAATACAAGATAGGAACAAATGCTATTGTCACTCTAAAAGAAAAAATACCTTTGCATGGCATATCTTAGTAATTGCTTCCACATGAAAGTTCTGCAGTTCTTCAAGAGCATTGGTATCCAGACCAACAAGATCTTCACTCTGGAACAAATATGAATGTGAGTAAAAATGTTGACTTTCCTTTTCTTGTGAATGTTTTCATCCATCTCTGTTACACTAGCTTTGATTTTTACAGTAAAAACATGGATGATCCATTCCCACTTCGCATCAAAAGAAAAGAAAGAAATATCAGGCCTAGCTGACTCCATGTGTTAAGCACTCACCAAGAAAATGAAAAATTTACCTCAACATTGATTCATTACAGATTGCATGTTCTGTCATGCACCGTAAACCCACAAAACCCAGAAGAGGGAGAAATACAAAAGAAAAAGAGATCACCCAACAATGGAACCCAAAAAGACATTTCTAACCAACTAAAAATGAGATATGAGAAGGATACAACACTATATCAAATACCGGGAAAGCATAACACAGGACGTTGTGTGCGGCTTACAGAGTGCTTACCTTCAATCTGGAAATAATGCTTTCCAGTTCTCTGCACCTTTTCTTCTCCCTCTCATAGCCAATTCTTAACCCCTCCAAAGCATTCGATTCATCCTTGTCCCTACAAGTTTCAACTGATTTAAACATTTTACCTGAGTGACCATTAGATAAACGACACCCATTGTCCATTGTTGAATGTGATATATCAGATGCATGTGCCCCCTCAGCTGAGGTTTCCTCAGAATGACTACCACTCTTCTTCATCTTTGCAACAAGCACCCACATATTTGCAAGCTCATTTTCCAAATCTTCTTCATGCCTTCTTGCTTCTTCCAGTCTTTTTTGCAGCTTATTTTCTCTATACTCTCTTTCAGATAATTCAGACTCCAGAAGAGCTTCCCTCTGGCCTTTTTCAAAAAGCTCTTTTTGCAACTTCTCAACCATAACTCCATGATCTGGTTTTCGTAGACATGATTCAAGTTGGGTACCATTATTGGGATCTTGTGGCTTGTGTCTATCACATCCACTAGATCTGCAACAAGCATCTTTTGCTGCAGCCAAGTCCTCGGTCAACTTTGCATTTTGGTATGAAATTCTGGTTACTTCTTCAGCCAAATTTTTAAGCTCCACAGCTGCAGCTGCCGCCAACTCCTTTGCATACAAAGCTTCCTCTGCTAGCTTTTCGCAGTGAATTTTGAGACCATCCTTCTCTTCATTCAGTATTACGTGCTCTTGTTTTAGGTTCTCTATCTCAGCAGCCTAAATCATACAGAATAAGATCACTGTCAATCCACAGAATTGATGAGATATTGCATACCAGAAGGACAGCAAGTAGTTAAATGAAAGACAAAAGCATGCCAACATATAAGACGAAGCAACTAACCTGCACAAGAACTTGAGCATCCAAAGACATGTCTCTTTTGCACCGTCTGGAATCTTCTTGGAATGACATGCCATTTGAGCTTGCAGTACCTGCAGGTGACTTTTCATCAACTGTTTCTTCATGTGAACCAAACCCATCATTGTGAGATGACTCCACTGAACAATTTCCATGAGCAGTAGTAGCCTCACTATCTGAAATTTGTTTTCCATGGCATGGTCCTTTATTTAACAAAGAATTAAGTTGTTCCCTTAATGAAAGGATCGTTTCCTGCATCTCAGCTTTCTCAGAGTTCTGGTACAGATTGCAAAAAGCTTGTCATTATAATGTTATTACAAACCAAAATAAGAAAGGGAAGGAAACAGGCAGTAATGAATCTAACCTTCATCCGCAACTGCTCCTGAAGAATTCTATTATCTGCCGACTTAATCTTCAATTCCCACAGATTAGCAAACCAAACAAGATACAACAGCATGATATAAATATAATCAGAACTTCGGATTTGATCATTACATTAGAAGCAATGAACAAAATACAATTAACCAACCTCAAGCTCAAAAAGATTCTCATTAAGCTGAGTAGTAAGCTTGGAGAGAGCCTACATAAGATAAATTCAATCATTAAAAACAGGCAACAGCAGTTAGAATTGACAAACTACAATAGAATATGTCGTCAATCAGCTGTTTGTAAGAACCTGATGGTCTCACAGCACTTAAGACTGGACTTTCTCAAGAAATGTTCAAATGCCACTGAACTATCCCATTCTGACAGTCAAAAGCCATTCAAACTACTAGGAGTGTCACAAAAGGTGGAAGCTGAGTATTATTCTTAAATACACTTTCTTTGAAATTTACAGGTATCAGCAGGTTTAAACTCAAGATATTTGCAAAACCCACTGGAGGAAACACCATCACCCAACAACCCACTCGCAGTTATGATGCCAGGACAATTGTGTCATATTTAATAATTATTATCCTTAAAACATAAATGTGTACCAAAAGAGCCAGGTAATGTAAGCATATTGTAACAATAAGACCACTATTCAGGTGAACCCACACAAAGTGGTTACCGTGCACTTCTTGACGCATATCATGCACCAGTAGCAGATAGAAAAACCACCATTGCAAAAGCCACTGATTTTTAAATCAACAAAACTGACGGAAAGAGAAGATGAAAAGAGATCAATGGATGGAAAAACAGTCATACGTTTTACCTACTTAGATTCTTACAGCCATGTATCTTACTAGAGGGTGCAACTATCATAACCAAAGGGGTAAAATCGAAGTAGTAGCTTGTAGTCAATGTTCTATACCTTGGTATCGAAAGTAATTTCGACCAGCAAGGAACCTAGATTCAGTTTCAACTTATCTCAGTCGGAATCTGGTACTTTTGCCAAGGCACTCAGGTCAACCAAGGCACCTAGATGCTACACTTGGCAACTATGAGTGCATGGCCTAGTTAACAAAGGTGTTTTTTTCTGGAGGGTTTTGTTGCAAGGCAAGGGCTGCTACTCCAAGCCATGAATTGTAGAACCTAGAGAAAAAGATGGAGTATCTTCGAGTTTGAAGCAGTTGAATGAAGAAGCCATTCTCACCCCACCTCTAAGGTTAGGGAAGAGATGACATAACTAATATCGTAGTGAGGAGAGAGAAGCTCTCACACCCAACTTCCTTTACCTCCCGAAATCCCATGTCGCCGGAGACCTGAGACCCATGTCTTCCTAGTCGCTAGAACCCCCTGTTCCCTCTCCCCCCTCCACTGACCTCCCTAATCCTCCCCAAAAACCTTGGAATTCCCTTTTCTACAAAAAAAAAAAAAAAAAAAAACCCTTTGTTGAAGAACTAAACCTCTCCTTTGTCCCTCCCTCTTCAAATAACCCTTCCCCTATTGCTCATTGCCCATCTACCTCCACTGCATTTGGTATTGATCGATGGAAATCTGCCATCATAGGTCAATTCCTTGGCCCAATTCCCCCCTCAACATAATCAAATCTTCACTGGCTAAACAATGGAAACCTACTAGAACCATGGATACTTACCTGCTGGAGCTTGGAATTTTCTTGTTCAACTTTACCTCTCAAAGTTGCCAATCCCGAGCTCTAGATGGCTCTCCCTGGTCTGTGGGCAAATCCCAAATCTTCATCAAACCTTGGTCCCCCTCTTCTCTCCGCAAGGTCAATGTCAACTCCCTTCCCTTGTGGTTCAATCTCCCAAGACTTCCTCTTGAATTTTGACTGCCTAAGCCAAATAGGTTCTGCTCTTGGCATTCCCCTTCGTAACACCTCGCAAACCCTCAAAATGGAAAAACTATCTTATGCTCGACTTTGTGTGGACTTCCCTACTTCAAGACCTCTATCTGTGATTGTCTCAATTGCCGATGACAATGGTCTGCAATACGAGCAAGTCATAGCCTATGACTGGGTTCCTCTTCACTGCAACCTCTACTCAACTTTTGGCCATGAAGAAGCTACCTATTCAACATATGCTTAACTCTTGCAAGGTCTAATATTCAAAAACAGAGTAACATCATTCGGTCATTCTCTGCAACTCTCCCCAACAACGCTACTTCCACAATCGAGAAAATGGCCCTAGTAGACATACCCCCTCAAAGAACAATTAACTTCCTTGAAAAGACTATTGTGCTGAAAAGTCCCCCTCTTGCTGCTGCCGTCATCACCAACACTTCCGACAAACCTAAAGCTCAGAAGATGTCACTAGAGAACACCTATCGGAGAAGAAAACCGATTCTTCTAACGCCGGTGACATGCGCTTCCTCCCAAATCTTGAAAAGTATTTTGAAAGCTGCTGCCCCCTGCAACTCTATCTGCTCAAACCTGTTGCCTGCATTTCAGAAAGTTGTCTTTGCTACCGCCGACGAATCAAAAGCTTCCTCCAATGCAATTGCCGCTTCCAAAGTATCTGATGACACGATAGCCTCTGTTCGATCACTGGAAATGGTAAGAACTGAAACCACGACCATGGTCCTTGCCATTCTCGATTCCAAATCCTCATCAAATGCCTTAGTAAGGACCACCGAAAACTCTCTCGCTGATCCCTGCAAAACCCACTGTCACCGACCTCTTTTTATCTCATCACCCTTCTATTAATATTACCACCTTAACCCCCCCCCCCTTCACTTATCCTCTAACCCATTACCAAATGAACCTTTCTGTAAGCCCAAGCCCAGTTCTCATAAACCATCTCCCATCACCAACCCCAAGCCCATTTCCATTGGGTTAAAACCTCACACCATCTATGGGCCTCCTACTACCACACCTATTGGGCCTTCAAAACCAACAAAACACCTCAAACAACTTAACATCTCCTCAAAAGCCCATAACACTGCCTGCGGCCTTGATGTGCTCCCCACGGCTTGTGAAATTGACACCCCAAAGGGCCCAAACCCCCTCCCCGACCCCATCTCTTTCCACACCCGTCACTCCAAAGCCCAACCCAACACCCATAAAATCATCCCCTCCACTAGTGTTACTTCTATCAACCCAGTCCCCGACACCCCTTTAGCCAACATCTCCACTTTCAAAACAGTCCATCTCACCTCTCCTGGCACCATTTCCCCTCAAAACCAAAGCTACTTTGCCCCCCTTGACCCCTTATCCCCTTCCTCCAACTCATCCATAGACCCTGATATCTTTGAAACCCCTTCACCTCTCAACTCCCCCCTGTGTGAGATTACCTCTCCTTGCCTCTCCCCCTATCCCTATCCCCAATAGCGAATATGATGCCCCCCCTTGTGTTTATAATGTATGATTTCTTTATTTGGAATGTCAGGGGCCTAAACTCCCTTACAAAATGAGCAGATGTTAGATACACAATCAAAATACCTAAGGTTTCCTTTTGTGCCCTTCATGAAACTCATGTCCAAATGGATAATGCCCATTGGATTGCTTGGTCTATTGCCCCCTCTTGGTCCTTCATCTCTAACTCCTCCCCTTTTATCAATGGTCGTATCTGGATTCTTTGGGACCCCTCAAGATTCCAAATATCCCTCCTTAGGTCCTCTCCTAACTTATGCAACTTAGTATCCTAGACAAACTCTCCTCTCCTCTCCCTTCCTTCTCACCGTAATCTATGGTTTCAATCGCATCGCCAACCGCACCTCCCTTTGGGATGATATTAGAGCCATCTCTTCTTCCTCCCTTGATCTCCTTGGGGTATTGGTGGGGATTTTAACATCATTAGATTCTCCCATGAGCGTGTCAGGGGCTCCTCTCTGAATCTTGAAGCAATGGACGACTTCAAAGCCTGCATTGATGACTTGGGAATTACCGACCTTCGTTGGTCGGGACATCCCCTTTCCTGGCATAATCATCGCTCTGGTCCGGCCAGAATTATCTCAAAGTTGGATCGGTTCCTAGCGAATCCTTCTTGGCTTTCCTCCTTCCCCTTCTCCCATTCTTCTTTCTCTAACTCCAATCTTTCTGATCACTCTCCTTGCTTCATCCAGTTTTTGCATCCCACCTCCTTTGGCCCTAAGCTGTTCAAATTCTTTGATATGTGGACTATTGACCCTTCTTTTATTCCCACCGTTAAAGAAGCCAATCCAAGCCGGTCCACTGCCAGTCTCTCCCTCTTATAGCCTTTGCCTGCAAGCTTCGCAACACTAAGGAAGCCCTTAAATCTTGGAACTCCTCCTCCTGCGGCAACATTACCTCTAGGGTCACCTCCTGTAGATCTAACCTTCATATCATTCAATCCCTTCTCCAAAATGACCCTGCCAACCCCACCCTAGCTGAGAATAAGAAAGCCTTTTCCTCTGAGCTCTCTTTCCTCCTCACAGTTGAAGAAAGTTTCCTCCGTCAGAAAGCCAGAATCAAATGGCTTGACCTCAAAGATTCCAATTCAGCCTATTTCCACCGTTCTCTCAAAGCCCGAAATAATTTCAACTCCATCCCATCCCTCATCACCAACAATGGTACATACATTTCCGATCCAGCTAGCATCAAGGTTGAGATCATCTCCTTCTTTTCCAATCTTCTCTCTCCCCCCTCCCTTTCTCCCCGCATCCCCATTCCCCCCAACCTCATTAATAAAGTCATTGATCCTTCTTTTATCTCCTCTCTTAGCGCTATATCCCTTCCACGGAAGAAATCCTTATTGTCATTCGCTCCCACAAGGCCAATAAGGCCCCAGAGCCTGATGGCTTTAGTATGGGTTTCTTCCTTGCCTCTTGGGATTTCATTAAAAATAATCTTATTCATGCCATCTGCAGCTTCTTCTTTAACCCCTCCCAGCTCTCTTCCATTAATCACGCATTCCTCTGTCTCATCCCCAAGAAGCAAGGAGCCTCTTCCCTCTTTGACTTCTGTATTATCTCCCTCTGTAATGATCACAAATTCATCTCTAAAATCCTTGTGAATAGGCTTAAAGTGGCTCTCCCTTCTCTTGTGAGTTCGAATCAATCGGCTTTTATCTCGAGTCGTAGCATTGTGGATAACATTCTCCTTTGCGAGGAGATTGTCTGCGGCTTTGATAGATCTTCCCACTCCCCGACTGCTCTCCTTAAGGCTGATCTTCACAAAGCCTTAGACTCCATGCAATGGGATTTCATCAGTGAGGTCCTCCATTGCATGGGTTTCCCTCTCCCTTTCATCCACTGGATCGATATCTGTATCTCCACCCCCCGTTTCTTCGTCATCGCCAATGGATCTCCGGCGGGTTTCTTCCCCTCCCGTGTTGGCATCCATCAAGGTTGTCCCCTTTCCCCTTATCTCTTCTCTTTTGCCTTGGAAGTCCTCTCCCAGTCTCCCGTATCCTTTAATCCAAAACTGACCAGCTCCTCATTTCCCCCATCCCCAAGGGCAAATCCCTTAACCTCACCCATCTTACTTTTGCTGACAATCTTATGATCTTCTCTAAAGCGGACCACCTCTCCATCTCCTCTATCATCTCGACTCTTTCGCAATTTGAATCTCTCTCTAGTCTTCGGGTCAATCTAGATAAATATACCATCTTCCTCTCCGGTATCCCTAATCGGCTTCGGGCCTCTCTCCTTCAGCTCTCGGGTTTCTCGCTCAGCTTCTTCCCATTGGTTTATCTAGGTCTCCCACTCATTCCCAATCGGCTCACTCGTCACCATTGCCTCCCAATGCTTGACAATATTCGTAAGAAATTGCAGCTTTGGAAGGGTAAGCTTCTATCTTTTGCCGATCGAGTCGTTCTCATCCACTCTATTCTCCACCTATCTCTATTGATGCAGAATCTTCTCCTTCCCAAATCCACCATCCAGGTGATGGAATCCTTATTTTGTGCCTTCCTTTGGAAAGGGCAGGAAGCCTCACGCTTCATCCACCCGTTAGTTGGTCTTCCATATGTCGCCCTACCTCCGAGGGTGGCTTGGGAATCCGCCAGATCTCTTATGTTAACTTGGTCTGCCTTCTCAAACTTATCTGGAAGATTGCCTCAAAGCGTGACTCTATTTGGGTTAGGTGGGTCTATTATTCCCTTCTCCGATCAGATTCCTTCTGGACTGTTCCTATGCCTGCCAACCATTCCTGAGTCTGGAGGAAAATCCTATCACTCCGTCCCCGTGCCATCTCTATCTCCATCTCTACTAGCTCCTCCACCTCCTTTTGGTTAGACCCGTGGCATCCGATAGGCATTCTTTATAACCATTTTGGTCCCCGCACTATCTATGATACCCACATTCCCAAATCCACCCCCTTGTCGGCCTTCATCTCTTATGGTTCATGGATCCCTTCACCCTTGCCCATTCTATCTTAGGTTTGGGAATCTCTCCCCCCTCTCTCTAACTCCTCTTGTGACCTTCCCATCTAGCTCCCCTCCCCCACCAAATCCTTCACCACCTCATCGGCTTGGAACCTCCTCAAATCCCACAACCCCAAACCCCTGGCCCCCATTGGTTTGGTTCAAAGGCTACATTCCCCACCACTCCCTTACCCCTTGGAGAGCTCTAAACCTTGCCCTCCCCACCCAATCTTTCCTTTCTGGCCGCCATATCCCTGTTAACCCAAACTGCATCCATTGCTAGTCCGGTGTGGAAAACCTTGAGCACCTATTCTTTTCTTGCCCTTTCTATAGATCCATCTAGGGAGAAGCCTTTACCTCCATATAGCCCCTGTTCGAGGCATTCATTCGGGTTTGGTCGAGATTGGTCCTGGATTTTGAGAAACTTTTTCAAGTTCTTCCATCTGCGATAGGATTGGTAAGTTAGTGTTCTGTGCCTTGGTCCACCACTGATAAGCATGCATTTATCATTATTTATTTGATTTAATTTCCCATACTTAGTTAATTAAAAGAGAGCTAATTGATTATTTTTGTGTATTTTTCAAAAATAAGGTGATTTTGGTTATTAGAGATAATGTGGAGCAAAGTTGGCAAATATATTAGATATTGGAGGATTTTACATCATGGGATTCAATCTTGCTGCCCAAGAAATTATGAATGCTAAGATCCAACTTAATTTATGCAAGGAGAGCATGAATCTTAGCCAAATTGGAAACAAGTGGAGGTCCAAGGAACAAAATTGGTAATAAGATCTGAAAATTTGGTAAACAAACCCACCATGAGTATTTTGGACATATTTCTCTCGTATAAACTCGGATTTTGGTGATTCAAGATGCTATGGAGCATGGAAAGATAACGAAAAGATCTCTAACTTTCTAGTTTTGAGTTTTTCCAAAATCCGGACGAATAAAGGTCGAATTGACCAATAAAGAGAAGGAATTTATTGTGTGTGGGAAACATAAAAGAGAAGTCAGCCATAGAGAAGAAGGGAAGATGGTGAACACGGATCTTGGCTCTCATCTCTCTCATTGCTCAAGAAGAATACCACATCTCTCTCTCTTTCTAAATTTCAACTTGTTTTATGAACTTTGTTATAATGAGTAGCTAGTTCCTTTTCTTTGGGATGTAGATGAACCATGCTTATTTCATTAATTTGATTGTTCTATATCTTATAGTTGATTGTGTTTGAGTCTGGCCAAAGATGTTCTTTAGCTCAGCAAACTATAAGCGTGCCAAGCTTTGGCGAAGGACAATAGTCTTGCGAAGATAGGGCATACTTAGGAAGACCATCCCTAATTTGCTTTGAAGTGTAGAGTTATATTGGTTAGTGAAAATCATTGGGGATTTGAAATCCCAAAGATCTTCACGTATTCATAGTTAAAGTTTTTGCATTAATTAACAGATATAATTTAAATTTAGTTTTGTTGAATTCAATCTTAGAAACTTAGCCTTTTAGTTCCCCATAGTTCGACCCTATACTTTCTACTAGCTAGATTAGTATAGGATTTTATTATTTATTGGTTAGCGACACGATCAACTACCTTTGGTGGGAACGCAATCTTCGAAGATGGACTTCCAAATCTCGCTCTATAGACAAGATTTGGAATGCCATCTATTTTGATGTTTTTCGAGACTAGTAGCTATTCCCCACCCCCCCTGTTGATGATACCCCAAGGAACAGGCTTATTGTTGTCTCCTGAGGTCTTAGTTTCTCTTTCCGGTCTTCTGCTAAAGGACCTTGTTCTCTTGTTTGTTTTTCTTTAATATTATTATTTATTCATCCAAAAAAAAAAGGTTAGGGATGAGGCATTTTGGGGTTTAGATGAAAATGTTAACAATGACGTCATCATCTAACAGTTTTTTGTTCACGAAATGAGTATTTTTTATGAAAAGCAAGGAAGGTATTAATCATTCACAAGCTAAGAAGGGAAGGTTGGCATTTGGTCATGTAGCAGGTGAGCGATAAGTATTTCCTCAACTACTTTTATTGTAATCAAGGGATTTTCTTATTCTTGAACATAAGTAAATGAAATAAAAATATTTACTTAAAGGACTTTTGGCATAAATAAGTTCCTATCCTGGTTTCAGGGCAAGTTTCAGTGAGGACAATTGAGTTAAAAAAGGTATTTAGATAAGAACATTACAATTTAACTCCCCCTTCAACTTCCCAGTCAGCTGTGAGAACTAAATTTAGGTCCATGCTCCTAACTTTCTTTTGTTGCCTACTTAAGGCAGGGTTTCAAAAATAATATAAAAGTGACTTAACATTATGTCATCATCAAAAGTTGTCATTATCTTGCTTGGTTTTTGAGTTCACATGTGAAAAGACAGAGATCTACTTTTATTGATTCTATGTTGGGAAAAGGTAAGGTCACGGCTTTTGCACCAATTTTGGTTACATAATGATTTTCCAATTAAGAGATGCAAATCCAGTAAATACAGCTGTATTTCATCACAAAGACAAAAGACCCACCATCCAAAACTAAAACAATATACAAGATCATGCTTTTTATATATTCAAAACTCAAAAATCTTCACCCAAAAAAAAAAAAAAAAACTCAAAAATCATTAGGGCTGCTGAACCGCTGACATTTTTGCCAGAACGGTCTGATGCCTGGCCTGGGTTTTAATTTTAAATTCAATGACGTCAATATTAAGAAGCCACAGAATAAATATGGACCAGATCTGCATGGTGCCTGATTAACAACATACTTGGTATAGATATAACAGGATGCAAGGCTTGCAGAGACTAAAATTTGGCTCAAAGGGACCAATCCATGCAATTATTGTCATCCATGTTGTTAGCTCTGTATTTTTTATGGAATATAGCACTACTTTGCAATTCTTTAGAACAAAGCAGTTGGGGCTGTATACTCAATAGAAGACAGTCACCTGGGACATTTCAACACTATTTAACGCATTAGGAGTTGCTTCGATTGAACTGATCATCCTCTGTTCAAGTATGCGCATTTGAAGTTTCTTTTCACTGATTTCATCCTTCAGCTTAAGCATATGTTCCTGGAAGCAATAAGATAATCAATAAATATCAAATTCTCAAACTTGTCACATGGTCCCTTTAGCCAAAAAATTCAACTAGATAGCTGTAGCACCTGAAGATTCAAATCTTCAGGGTTGCTGGCTGCCTGCTCTGAGAGTCTCTTCAAAGAACTTGTGCAAAAGGCAACCTCTCCAGCCAACATTTTTACCTGCTCGCGGAGTAGATCCATTTGGTCTGTTATAGTGCACCCAGTCTGTGAAAATGCCACTCAATGTATCAGGGTACCATATATGAATTGGTAGACGAACATGGATAAGTAATGATCTACTTTATACAAGTTTCAAATTATCATATAACCTGATTTGCAAACGCTAAGAAAGCTGATTTAATCGCAAATACAAATGCAAATGACAGAGACACCGTGTACATTGATGCCATGAAGAAACAAAATGACCAAACAAAAATATGCACTCGGGGTAGTCATTCAGTGCCAACCAATCTACTATGAAACTGTCACAAGAGAACCATTGGGATAATACTTACCCCTGAACAACAGGCACCATCAGTGTCATATCTTTCAATGAGGAAGAAAAAGGTTTTGAAAGCAACTAGTCAACATCGAAGGTGGTGGGTCAGTCAGTGAATGCCAAGGGAACAACAAATGGACACCAAAAATATTTGTGAAGCTTGTTCTTTGGTAAAAAATTGGGCTGTCACATACAGATACCAATGATAAAACATAAAATGTCCCTACCACAAAGGAGGGGGGGCCTGTGCTTTTTTTTTTTTTTTGAGCGGGGGGGGGGGGGGCACAAAAAGAATGTAAACTAACAAAAGTATTGCTAGCCAAAGTCAGGTGGAGAAAATCACAAATTGTTCACCTCAATTCAGTATCTCACAATGCCATAGCTTCAATAAAACTTATTTTATTTCACTGACATGTACATATGACACCATAAGAGTATAAATTAATTTACTATCTTAAGTAATGTTACAAACATGTGACACCAAAACAACCAAACAATGGACAAAAGAATCCAGTCCAGGAAATGGCCTAAGCCAGCGCTTCCATGTTTCTCCCTCTCTCTCTCCTCCACCTTGTGAAAAGACCTTTGCCTCTTGTTTTGGGGTAGAGAGAGATAAACACAGGGCTATTGGTGTTCCCACACAGAGAACCACTTCCCTTTAAGAATATACAGGATATTTATCCAATGCAAATAATTTGGTTGACAAGATAAAATAGCAACACAATCAACTAGCTGCACCACAACAACAATTGTCTACTCATAGCCCAGTCAGTTACTGACCATCCCAAAATGCTTAGTTGGTAAAAAACACAAAGTCACTAAGTCAGTATGCTTTGATACTCATGGAAGATGAGTCAAAATCAGAAAACCGGAAGTGTTAGAAACCATTTCAGCAACGGCTCATATATCTAGTAATTGTGTCTGTTAAAATTCCTTCTGGATAATTGCTACTGACTTTATTTTGCCGGGGCCCCCCCCCCCCCCAAAGGTTCTGTCCAGGAGTAACTGGATATTGTATTTAGTTATCCAAGTTAAGAGTTAGTTGTTGAGTACTTTAGTTGTAAAGGGATTCCCAAACTAGAGTACAAGTTTGTTAATTAGTTAAGAGTCCAAATTAGCTAATTAGTTTGGCTCCAACTGTCATTCCTTCTATGTGAGAGGTCATTTAAAGGCCCCATACCCACCATTGAAATCCAGACTGGATTAACAAAATTGCAAGCATTGAAGGAGAATTGGAATTGTGGGTTCCAAGGAGGATTCCCACAACTGAGTGTTGAGTTTTCCAAATTTCTCTTCCTTCTTCTCCAACTCCAAGATCCTGTGACAGCTTAGATTTCTTCCCTACAGCAGCTAGAGTGAACCAGTCCACTCCCCCAAGTAAGTGAACCCCAGCCTGTCCGCCACTGCCATTCCCTTTCCTACCCTTGCGCAAATCATCCCCACCCCTTTCTTTCCCTTGCGGCAGCAGCATCTCTCCCCTCCCCCTTCTTCTCTCCCACCAGTAGGCCTTCCCCAGCCCATTCCCCTCCTCTTTCCCTCTTCTTGCCCCTTTCTTGATCTTACAGGAGCTTAAGAAGCCACGAAAAGAAAAAGAGAAAAGAAAGAGAATCAAGAAGTCAAGATCAAGCAAAATTGATTCAAGAAAGCCTAAACCTACCCCAATCCTAACCACAAGCCACCCCAAGTCTCTCCCAAAACCCTAAAACCCTTTCTACAACCCATCTTGGCTTTTGTAAACCTGAACTTTCCCAACTTCAATCCCAAAACCCTTACCATAACTTTTCCTAAATTGTTAAAACCCTAATCCTTCCAAAAATCTATCCCATGATTCCCATCTTACTTGATTGAAACATTCATTTCCCTATCCCACCCCACCTTGGGTATCTTTTGGGTAGTGAAATCCCTAATTTTTCTAATCCTATTCTACTCAATTTCCATCCTTTGAGGGTTCCCATAACCAAGAAAATCTCCCAAAAATTAATTGTTTGTTAGCTGGTTCATAAAAAGAGGATCCTAAGTGAACCCAAATTTTTGGGATTAATATCAACTCTCCAAACCCTAGAACCTGGGTTACATCAAGATTGTTAAGAAAATTTCAAGAACCTGCAAAGGGTAACTGATTGGGAGTTTATAATTCATGTCCAACACTTTGTAAAAATAAAACCAACACAAAAGAATTTAATGGAAAGGTTCAAAGCTCTAATAGTGTAGATTTATTACAACAAGTTCAGCTACATGGACCCTTGCCTTCCAATCAGCTTTACTTGAGGTCATACTAGATACAAGGTATAAGCTATACATATCCTTTCTCATCTTTTCTCCTAAGGTTATCTTTGGTCTGCCCCAAACTCTTCTAATTCCTTCAATATGGATTAAATAACTTCTCTATAGAGGGTCATTTAAAGGCCTCCATAAAATGTGGCCATGCCACCTCAATCAACTTTCTCATAGCTTATTATTGACAAGAGATACTCCTAGACCAGCTCTAATATGATCATTTCTTACCTTTCTCCTTTCTGGTGCTGCCACTTATACATCCTCGTCTCTGCTATAATGAGTTTTTCTATATGATGCTTCTTAATGGTGTCGATTTATTATTCTTCCTTATTCATGTAGGAAGTAGTGGAGTATTTGACAATATATTTCCAGAACTAGATTAGTTTGTGTTTCCAAATATATTCAGTGACCAGAATGCAACAACCCCCAAACCCCCCCCCCCCCACCCCCCAAAAAAAAGAAAAAGGAAATCCATGGACGAATGTATGAGAAATTGTATGGAAGATCAAAATACAGGAATCTGGAAACACTCTAGCAGATATTCTCAAAAGCAAACAGAATAGAAAATGAGGCATATTGGTCTTCCCTATTCTTATTTATCAGTACCAGACTACCAGGTAAATTAAGAGGAGAAAAAGTAAACTAGCAATGAGTTGTTTACACTCACCGGTGGCAGTAGACACCCTCTGGCAGTTGCACTAAACAGTTCACCTGCTTGGGTTTTTTCTGGAAATGGGTCAACAATTAGATGTTCATCACCCCTTCTACTCACTGACTTTCGCCTCCCTCCCTTCAAGTCATTTTGTGGAAACTTTTGTTGCAATGGTTGTGGAGACGCAGGTGATCCACTGGCAGAGGTCTCACTACCAGCTCTAGGTGATAATCCACTAAGGTGCTCAGGCTTCTGCAC
Organism: Hakea prostrata; assembly: GCF_041222555.1. NCBI lineage: Eukaryota > Viridiplantae > Streptophyta > Magnoliopsida > Proteales > Proteaceae > Hakea > Hakea prostrata. The sequence goes on from NC_142606.1 coordinate 7,214,620, forward strand.
AAAAAGTACAAGTTAAGTATTCAAGAGTCTCGATCAGTTATGGATGACATATCAACTCTGACACAGACTGAACAAACCCAATAAGTAAGACACAACAGTTGGGAGATGGAAGGAAATGAGGCTTGATAAGCATGATTTATTAGAAACAATGTAAGGGGGATAAACTAATTACCAAAATATGATGTCAAATGGTTAAACTCAAAGAATACAAAAGAAACCAAATTCCCAAACAAAGAGACTTCTCTAGAATCAAGCAGGTGGATAAGGAACAAGAGAATGGGCCATGGGTACTTTCCCACACTGTGAAACATATCAGAACTACAGCAGATATCATACAATTACCATCTCAGTTAGCTCCTTGTCATAATAGAGACCCACAATGACTACTGCAGTCAGGGTATCTTGGTTAAACAAGGGGATGTAAAGCAGTGACTGTGCTTTGGACCTTCCACGATGTTATAGGAGAGTGTTTATTGTAGCATTGGAAGACTACGAACCAATTTCCTAGTGGGGATGCAACTTTTCTTTCTATTTTAATTTAACTTGTTCAGGGGAAGAAGGAAAAAAAACAACTTGACTTCATTCTACACCTGTAAAATATTCAAGGTGTTATACAGTTAGGAAGTTCCCAATGTGTCATGAGCAATTCCTAGAATACCTAGATGGTCAGTCATGCAAGAGAGTCCTTCATCCCATCAATTGGTGCATGCGTTTAGGAGATTCTTATGGGGAAAGTTGTGACACTCCTAGTTTATGTTTGTCGGTTTCTACCAAGTAGAGTGGGCATAGCTGCAAGAGACATGGGGCTGGTCTATGAATTGATAAATTTTGTACAAAATTGCACCCAAGCTGAACTTGAGCTCGCTCATTTTGATCCAAAAGTAAACCAAATTTTTGGTGGAGCCTATGTAATAGGGGTACTTTAGCCTTGTGTTTATCTGTAACAGCCGTAATTTCTGGTTTCTATTTCTTCGCTTTAACCTCCCTAGGGAGGTCGATGTAATTTCCCCAGTATTTCAAGTAATGAATATAGGCGAGAGTCACTCTTGCCCATTGAATTGAACTCTTTTATTGCTTCCCTTTTCTTCTCTCCTCTCCTTCTTCCATCTTCATAAGCCTCAACCTCTCAACACCTTCTCAACCTTAGTTCTTGATACTTTACTGGTCCCAAGACCGTCTAACCATTAGGACCAACTACAACAAACAACAACAACACGCCTTTTCCCAACTAAATGGGGTCGGCTACATGGATTCTTGCCCTCTAATAAGTTTTGTTTGAGGCCATGCTAAATACAAAGCCTAAGCCATGCATATCCTTTCTCACCACTGCTCTTAAGGTTATCTTAGGTCTGCCCTTAGCTTTCCTAGTTCCTTCAATTTGGATTATATCACTTCTCCGTACATGGGGCATTTTTATGCCTGTGTTAAACGTGGCCGTGCCACCTCAAACGACTTTCTCATAGCCTATCACTAATGGGAGCAACTCCCAGACTAACTCTTATGATCATTCCTTATCTTATCCTTCCTAGTTTGCCACTCATCCATCATAGCATCCTCATTTCTACTACACTGAATTTATCTACATGATTCTTTTAACAACCCAACACTCTGCATTGTACATCATAGCTGGTCGAACAACGGTCCTATAGAATTTCTTTTAAGCTTCAACGGAAAACATCAATCACACAAGACCCCAAACGCACTTCTCCACTTCATCCACCCTATTTTGATTCTTTGGGAAACATTATCCTCTATATCACCTCTATTATTATAATTGAACCAAGGTACTTAAAACAATCACTCTGCGGAATCCTCTTATCGTCAAGTTTCACCACCTCATTTTCTTCCCGATCATGACTAATGTTACAAACTAGATATTTTGTTTTTGTTCTACTTAGTTTAAAGCCTCTTGATTCCAAAGGTGCTCTCTGATTCTAATTTGGTATTAATCCTTACTCGAGTCTCATCTATCAACACAATGTCATCAGCAAAAAACATACACCAAGGAACCTCGTCTTGAATGTCTTTGATTAATTCGTCCATTCATAATTGCATATAGATATGGGCATACAATTGATCCTTGATGTAATCCAACTGTAATTGGGAATTCATTACTTTGTCCCTCACTGTTCTTACACTTGTCACTGAACCATCATATATATCCTTAACTATGTCCACATATTTACTTGCAACCCTTCTTTTCTTTAGTATTGCCAAATTAATGCTCTAGAAACTCTATCATACACTTTTTTTAGGTCAATGAATATCATATGAAGGTATTTCCTGCACTCTCTAGTCTATATACCTTTTTCATAAGTCTTCTAATTAGGTAAATAGCCTCTATCGTAGATCTTTCTGGCATAAACCAAAATCGGTTCTCTGTAATTAAGGTTAAGGGATTGTATGGTAATGATTATGGCACACTAATTCTGTGCAATTTGCCCAATTTGGCACAGAATTCGCAAAAATCATGTATATTAAACCGGTTTAAAAATACTGTGTTGGTGTTGAACCGGGTGTTTGGCACACAATTTATGTGCTTCTTGGGCACAGAAGCACTTCTAGTAGAAAATGTGGGCACAAGAGGGAAGATGACGGTGAATTGGGGTATCAATGTCATTTTCCCATCTTATTTTCAAAAGCCCTAAAACATTGCGTTTATCTCGACTCTCTTGACTCACTCGTCTTTGTCATCTCTCTCGTCTCTCTCAAGCCCTAAGCGAGCGAAGATTCGCCTCTCTGCACTCTGCGGCCTTCACTCTCGCTGTGTCTCTACAACCAAAGCCGAAGCCCTCTCTCTACAAGATTATGTGTTCATTTTGCTACAGAAATGTGCCCATCTGTGCCCAACCATACAAGATTTGGGTACTGATTTTGTGCCCAATTTGCCCAATTCGGCACAGAAACATAAAAAGTTCATTCTGTGCTGAATTGGGAAAATTGGCACAGAATCATTGCCATACAACCCCTAAGTGACTTAAACGGATTTCAATTACTCTCTCCCATAATTTCATAGTATGGCTCATCAGTTTAATACCTCTATAGTTATTACAACTTTGAATATCTCCTTTATTTTTGTAAATTGGAACAACAATGCTTCTCTTCCATTCATGTGGCATTTTCCTTGAGCTCATATTCTTATTAAATAGCTTAGTCAACCAAGCTAGCCTGTGGGTTCTTAAGCTCTTCTATACTTTTATTGGGATATCATCAGCGCCTTGTGTCTTGCCTAGTTTCATCCTCCTTAGTGTTTCTTTTATTTCAAACATCGAAATTCTCTGTACATATGTTCGAAACTTGGTGCCTTGGTGTTATCATTCGACACACAAATACTTGAAGTGTGCTCATTTAGTAGGCTAGAGAAATAAATTTCTCATCACTAATTAGTACTTTACCATCTCAACTTTTAAAACATCTAAGATGGTCAAGATCTCTACTCTTCCTATCCTTTATTTTAGCTATCTTATAAATAGATTTTTTTCCCTTCCTTATTGCCCAACTTATTATATAGCTCTTTATACTTCTTCTCCCTTGCTTTTCCTGCAATTTTCTTAGCTTCATTTATGGCCAACCTATACCTTTGAAGATCATCAACATCCTTAGTCATTTGCCATGTCTTAAGACTAGCTTTCTTATTCTTAATGGCTGCTTGAACCTCACTATCTCACCATCATGTCTCTCTATAAGAATGGAGCTTTGCTTTTGATTCACCTAGGACATCTTTAGCCACCTTTTTTATCCCTCCTTTTCTTTTTTATCATTAGGACCAATAAGTACCTCCTAAATTTGGCATTAAACAGACTTTGCTATGAGGGACCAATTAAAGTTTAGCAATTTTAGTCTTTAATTTTTTCTATGTATTTTTCACATTGTAAAAGATACTACTTAAGCCATCCAAAACCTAACAAATTAAAGGGATACTAGAACTAAATCTTTCTAATACCAACAAATTAAACTTACACCAAATAAAAAAAAGGGAAAATTATTGTTGCTCTGCTATACTTTGGTTTTATTGCTAATCAAACCTCGTTCTTTACAAAATTATTATTGCCCCCCCCCTTATAATGGTGTTAAGTAGCTGTTAAGTTTGGATGTAATGTCTATTTTGCCCTTCATTAAAACTAAAAAATCAAAGACCATACTAACCTTATTTATAAAAACTAGAGTAAATACCAATTTTACCCTTATTTTCAAACTCCATTCATTTTGACCTTCAAAAAAAAAAAGCCACTCCATTCATACTTCGTTCTCTCTCTCCCCATCCATTGACGACGATGAATCAAGGCCATGTACGTTATTTCCTACAAAACCTCAAATCCTTGCTCCTTAGTCCCTAGTCCCTACAAAACCTCAAATCTTCTCCCAAAAAGTTCTTATCATTCAATGTGCCTTCTTCTTCTTAATAGCCACGCTAGCTTCTGTTAAGTGACCCAGCAACAGTAAATTTGACAATGATAAATCGCAACCACAAACACTTTTACACTGACAGATACCTCAAATCCTTGAAGCAAGGGGTTTTTTTCCTTCTTCTTTCTACCTTCTTTTGATTTTTTTTCCTTTCCTGATAACACTTTTGTCATTCAATTCTTTTAATTGATTCCAATGTTTAAAATATTCTTCTATAAATTTCTCTATAAAACTTCCCCGTAGAAGAAAAAAATTAGTTAACTAAATTAAGTATTCATCTTCTTTACCAAAAAATAAATAAATTAAGTATTCATCATCATCGAAGGAACCGCATCATGTTTTTTCTTCCCCTTTACCTACTATGCTTTTCAAAAGTAATCTTTCCACTTTTTCAATGTTAATTTCAGCAATTCTGTGGTCTATGATTTTGAAACCCAAACCAAATTGTGCAACTATCTGTTTAAGCAATATAAGAAAAGGGATTTATTCCCCTCATCTTTAGTTTCTATGTTGAGTTTTTATCAATCACTTCTTTCCTTTATTCAACCGTTTCTTTTTAGAGAAGAAATAGGATTTATTTCCCTCATCTTCAATTTCTATTTTGAGTTTTACTCAATCACTTCTTTCCTTTATTCAACCGTTTCTTTTTAGAGAAGAAAAGGGATTTATTTCCCTCCTCTTTAGTTTCTATTTTGAGTTTTACTCAATCACTTCTTTCCTTTATTTGACTGTTTCTTTTTAGAGAAGAAAAGGGATTTATTTCCTTCGTCTTTAGTTTCTATTTTAAGTTTTATTCAATCACTTCTTTGCTTTATTCAACTATTTCTTTCCAAAGAAGAAATTGGATTTATTTACCTCATCTTCAGTCTTTATTTTGAGTTTTATTCAATTATTCCTTTCCTTTGATCAACTATTTATTTTTAGAGAAGAAAACGGATTTATGGCTAATTTTTTTCTCATAGTTAATTGAGGGTAGTATTGTAACTTGACAAAAGGGTAAATAAGTAAAGAGAAAACTCAAAGGTTATTTTGGATTTTTTGAAAAAAAAATATAGAGATGCCACATCATTAGTAAACCAATGGAGCTTAACGGTAGGGGGCATTAGTAATCGTAGACAAAGTTAAAGGTTGAATTAGTACTTTTAAAAAGTACACAGGATAAAGTAATAATAAAACCAAATTACAGGGAAGCAATAGTAATTATCTCCCTAAAAAAAGTCCAAAAAATGCTAATGAAATCAAGTAAAGAAAATAAATGTGCTCAGCTTTGACTTTAGTCTTCAATGCGCTACAGATGCTGTTAAATCAATTATGAAAAAAGTAAACTTATCCTTCAAATACATCTCTGCCAATTCAAGAGCATTTAATCCAATCCAACAGAATTTGTAGATTTTACTTAAATACAAGCTCATGCCACCAAATTTTCTTTAATTTCAAAAACCAGCTTGTGTATTTACCAAGACATTTGGCTATGGACACCTTTGAAGCGCATCAAGAAATTGAACATGCTTAAAAATTCTACTGAGAGATAAATAGATTATACATGGAGACAAAGAAGAAGAGAGAGAAATGTGGGGGAATGCTAATAAATTTCATTGACAAGAAAAATGCCCCAAAAGGTGGGAAAGCTAGTTGAATGCAGATAAAAAAATTACCCTCAGTTTAAACCAGCCAAGCATTCCACGCCTTCTTATTTTTCTATCTTCTTTAGCCAACTCCTCTAAATTATTGAAATCACATCTTCCTTCTGCAGAAAATTCTGAATCGAGACTAACAGTGTCATCATCCAGCATGTATTCTCGTTTTCTATCTGGCAAATATGCTAGCTGCATCAATAATGCACCTTAGTAGATTATAAAAACAGTTCTTCTTTTTCCTCTTTTTTTTTTTTTTTTTTTGGGGGGGGGGGGGGGGGGGGAAGGGAATGCAATTTGGTTTGAAAAAGATAGGAAATATGATACTCATAAGTGAACTTCTTAAAAGATTATGGATCTTATACAGAAAGAAATCATTTCATATAGTTTCAGAATTCAGATAATTAAGCACCTCATCTTCTGCAAATGAGTGTCTTCGTCTATGACCAGCCTTTTCAGGAACACCTGATGATATTGAATTCTTTGTGGAAACCAAGATTAGCTTTGTCAATCGTTGAATTCTTCCCATCAAAGCAGCCTTAGCCTGTTCCTCCTCTTCCAATCTTGACTGCAATTTAACTTGACCAGCTTCCAGCTGCAAAACCAAAAGAATGAATTTTTAAAATATAGTAATCAAGACACAGATAAATCATTGTTGAAGTGCACTACGCGAAACAATTGAACTGAGGTCTCAAACCTGCAAATATCATAGTGTCAGGAAGATTTAATTTCTGAGAAGTAAATAGAATAAAAATAACCAGATTATCTAAGGACATTTGGTACAGACCATCCAAGCCAACTAAAAAGCATAAAATGCCACACAATTACTGAAAAAACTAGATCCAGAAATTATCCTAAGAGGGACCAGTGAAACAATCAAGGTTGTCAAACAAGAAGTGCACATGAAAATAAGCAAGCAATCAAGTGATAATATAATATAAAGCTTAAGCTTGAATATGACTAATGCTCCAAAATATATAAGTTCATACCGTAGTTGCGTTGCAAAAGCATAACCAACATATAATTCAAAGTCAACATACAGAAGAAATTATTAAAACATCATTATATTTCCAGCTGATTAGAGTAACAAAAAGGAAAGCCAAGTAAGATTCGATGACCGAGTTCTTCATTAATAAAAGAAAATGAAAATCTGAGTATAAACCAAAACACTGAAAACCAAACCTCTTTTTCAGGATGCCACAGAACAATTAGAACAAAACTTGCACATTGTGATGCCAAATGTAGCAGAATCATGACTTAACAAGTTGAGTTTATTTTCTCCCAAAAGATCATTCTTGTACCAGGATGTCTGGCTTAAAATCCCTGCCTAAGTACAAATTTTCATTAAAAGTGTTTGATCTGCCAACCTCACTATACTTGTAAGCACATTAAACTGCCAGAATGTGAACAGTTCGATATTATAACCTAGCTATAACATATATGAAAGCATTCACCAAAACCTCCAGCTTCTGCAGAGGCTACAACCAGATACAATCCCTGGACTAGTAAGAAATTTAGGGATTTTGAAGGCTTGTTCTTTCTCTTATACAATTACAAGGAAATTTTGCTATCAGTTGAGTTTACTCATTTGTCTTTTTTGAGCAGGGGACCTGCACTTATAGGAGGAGGTAATTTCAAACTGTGCTAGTTTTGGCTATTCTATCCAACAGAATAATTTTTCGCTAATCTAAAAGGGATTTCAAATTTGGTTCCTCTTGTATGTCACAAGATCAGATAATATGAAGCATAATAACAATTAAAAGTAGCTTTAGATGACAAAATCAGGAAACCAAAAACTCAAAACTCAGTAATAAGTGCAGGAAAACATCACATCCTGAATCTTTATTAGCACAAACCTGAAGTTTCAAATTAACAAGATCATCTTGGCTGGTCTCACTAGATGCGATGAGATATGGTTTCTCCATCATGCCACGCTTTAATTGCTGAAGCTCTTCTTTCAGGTTGGAAATTTCCCTCTGATACTTTTTTATGATAGATTTCTCATCCAAGATCTAAAAAGTGCAGTGTAGGAGAATTAATTCATTCAGTGGTCAATGTCGAAATTCACATATGCCACAAACTAAAGAAAATCTACCTTATTCTGAGAAGCTTTAATTTCAACACGCTTGCTCCGATGCGCAAACTTTAGTGTATTATGAGTCTCTTCACTACTGCTAGATGCAGGAGTCACTGTACAGATAAGCTGCAGATGAGAGTTCACAGAAGAAAGATTCAGCCAAAGAAAAGTGACAATACTACATTGCTGACACCAATCTGCTCCCAAGCTTCCACTTGCCCATGGCAAATAAAGAAATGATCTTACGAAGAAAAAAATGATGACAAGGAACTCACAGAAATTTGTCCATGACCACTAAGAGAAGATTGCAGTAAACGTGTGAGTTTTGAATCTCGATAAGGAACATGTGTAGCTTTGCCATCTGTTAGTTTGGAAATAACCTGAAAGGAGGTCGTTTCATTTGATCACTACATTTTATGCTAGAAAAATGGCTCAAATGCTATCTAATCACCAAGCAGGTTTATAGCCAATTAAGTCTCTTTGAACAGTAAAAAAACCTGCCATACACAAACAACACATAATGATGACAGTGTAGCTACTGTATATAAATTGGAAGCTAGTGCTACTGAGAAGTCAAAATTATTTCGTTATTGTCATTAACTCTAAAACCAAGGTCAAGATCTGTCAGAATCAGAACTTACCATAGCATTATAACAGCCATTATGAAGAGGAACTATGTTGGTAGTGGTAATAGTAGGTGAGGAGATACCAAACATGATTACCCGTAGCAGCAGAATCCTGTAAATAATATGTAGTTTCCACTTCCAAGTGAGCTACTATGTTCATCTCAATATTATTATGCTATCGTTTTATGTAGAATATAATTGTGCAAACTTGACTTTAGTTTGAGGTTTGAACCTATGCTTTACTTTACCTTCATTATTGTCTACTTTTAAGCACTGTTGTGTTTACTTCTGTGTGCTGTTATTAGTGTTGTCAAAGCGTTCACCTAGGTGGCAAGGCGGTTTTTCAACCACCTTGAACCACTTGATTGATGTGCTTTTTTTGTCGCTTTTTTCTCTTAGACACTACCACTTGTGCGCCTTATTACCACCTAGATACTAAACCAGCCACTTTTTTGACATTTTGTACATAATATTATTTTCTTAATTTTTTTTTTAATCAAAATTTATTCAACAAAACCGTATATAAATTTAATAGCTTAGTCATTTCGAAATTGAGGCCCAAATTGCCAAGGAACTTCCAAGGTCCAAAAGTGCCATAGGACCCTGTTCCCGTCAGCAATAGAATGTGAAGCATAAGCCATACTCAACATCAAGAATCAATAAATCATTAAATGGACAATGACTTGAAAATCGAAATAATGAGATCTATTAATTTATCGTGTTGGCCCTATTAGTACATAGTCATTTTTATGATGCTTGATGAGATGAACTAATGTTTGTGTTCTTGTTTTAGATAAATTTTCATAATTATGATTCTTGAATGCTTTCTTTTTTTGATGAATGTAATTATTGAATGTTTGTTTAGCTTATTATAGAAATAGTTGTATCAAAAAGTAGTTTAAACGTAGTTGTATTGAAAAATTTTGACCCAACCGCTTTGGTTGTCTTATTGCCACCTAGGCGCCACTTTGTCGCCTAATCACCTAGACAGAGGCCCAATCGCTTTGGTCGCCTTGACAACCTTGGCTGTTTTACTATCCCCAATATCTTACCTGTATGAATAGATGACTTTGAAACCATGTGTCTTTTCACGCAATAAGTACCTTTTGTACATTCTTGTTTACTATATACCTATCCACTTAAAGCAGGCGCTGGTTGGCAGCCAGCACTGCATTTATTCTGTTGTGCATGGATCCTCTTTTTTTCCTTTTCTAATTTTTTGGTAATTTTCACTTGCATCTCCTGACATTTATCAAAATACAAAAAGCGTGCCTCAATTTTGGAAAATTGCAAAGGCAATTCCAAAGGTTTCAAACATGGTATAAATTTTGACTGAAACAGTCAAAATTGCTGCATTTTTGAAAATGAGACGAAATTTCAAATATTTTGAGAAAGTCATATGTTTCGACCGAAACGGAACGAAATTTTGTTCGAAACGATATGATATTTCAGTACTTGACCGAAATGTTACATCCTCAGTTAGTTCCGCCACACCAAGTTTCGACCCCTTCACACTTTTTCTCTGATTTCTTTTGGTTTCTACCTCATTTGAGCTGATTTTAACAACTACTTTCCATTCCGACTCAACTCTTGCTCCTCCATGTTGGGTTTTTGAGAATCAAACAAGGTGAGTTAATAAAGTTCTCCATTTTTTTATTTTTGTTTTGTTTATGCCTCAAATCAACTTAGATGAGAGGCGAAGGCCCAGACACGAGCTACACCGACAAGGAAAGCAAACCAAATTCTAGGAAGGAAACGATGGCAAATTGAAGAGTCCAGTATTCGGTACAAGATTAGATGAAGAGTCAAACACAGTTACTAAAGAGTCCATCGAATGGGATGATTCGAATTAATATGAGGAACGAATGCATAAATAGGGGGACAAGTGAGTAGAGAGGAAGGAAGTAGAGAGTGGGGACACCACCGGAGGGGGGGGACGCACCATAGAAACCAGGATCGTATTCGCATTCTGTATGAATGGGAAAATATAGGGTTAACAAGGACGAGCACACGACCCGGGAGGGATGGCACACCGTTCCGGTGAAGGAGGAGTTGAGATGGATTTTAGAGGTCTCCTCGGGAGAACCGACGGAAAGAGCGGGGGGGTGGCGATCCAACACTGAAGGAGAGGCACGACCGGATCTATCACAAGAATGGACGGCACGGATGGGATTCAAAGAAGCCCGAGGGTGAGAGCGACAGGAGACAACCGACACGATTGGAGATAGACAACAACCAGGTAGAAACGAATGAAGGATGAAGCACCGCCGCACGGAAATCAAGCATCACCAAACAGGAGCAAAAGATGAAGATAGGATGAGGAAGATACCACCGGACGAGTGGAGGAGCAAACGCATAAAACGAGATGCGAAAGTGAAGAACATAGAAAGGACAATCGACGGCAAGCGGCGGCCGAAACACGCAAAGGAAGAAGACGAGGAGAAGGGGGTGGCGGCACCCAAACCGGCGCGGGACCAATCCCCAGAGCCAAAGAGAGGGCCAACGAGGTCTCAAACAAGGCCCAAACAAACCCAACACAAAGACGGCCCAGACCCCCAAAGAAACCCCGGGCAAGCCCACCCAAAACCCGCAGAAGAGAAGATCACCCGAGGACAAGAACAGGGGAGAGAAGGCCCAGATCACGAGCACACCACAAGGAAACAAACCAAACGGGAAGGAAACGAGCAAAGAAGAGCCATACAGTTACTAAATAGAGAAGAGTCAATCGACTAAAGAGTCATCGAATGGGAGATTAATTAATATGAGGAACGAATGCAAAAAGGGGGACAAGGAGGAGAGGAATGGAAGTTTAGAGAGTTGTGGGACACCCGGAGGTGTGGGGGTGCGCACCATAGACCGGTATCTTGTTATTTCTTGCATTCTTGTATGAATTTGGGAAATATTATTAGGGTTTTAACACAGGCCTGTAGTTTGTAATATTCTCAATTGTTCTCATATAGTACTATATACTTGAATGTTAACTTTTCAATGGGGTTTTTTTTTTTTTTTTTTTTTTTTTTTTTTTTTTTTTTTATAAACTAGTAGGTCGGTTATGTTTATTATGCTTGAAATACGTAGGAGTCCAGAGTCTAGATCATTTTGAGACCATATAAGGCTTGAAACTAAAGTTTGAAACCTCAAGAAAAAGTCATATTTTGACTGAAATTTCAGTTGAAACCTGAAAGTTTAGGCCTTTTCTTGGGTCGAAATTCAGGCTTCGACCGAAAGTTGTTCCTTGGTTTCAAAAAGCTAAAAAAAACACCCATGCTATTGACTTAAGATAAGAAAATGTTAAAATAAGATTTAGTTTGATCAAATTACCCTTCCTGTTAAATAAAGTTTTTATTATTTTAAATAAAAGGGGGATTCAGTTGTCGCTCAACTCATTTTTTGAGTTTTATTCATCACTTCCCTTTGTTTTGAAAGGATCCATGTAGCTGGTCCCATGTACTGGTATATAGCTGAGTTTTTTCTGTTGCAGTTATGTGGCTGTATTTGTAATTTTGTACCTTAATCAAGCTAACGATAGACAAATTGTAAGAAATAAAAATATTAACTTAGAGAACATTGGTGAAAAAGAATGCTTCTTTCTTTTACATGTAACAAAGAATCTCAAAGAATAGAATACAGAAGACAATGGAATGAATCTCATGACAAACGAAACAGAATTACTCGTGGCCAAGAGTACCAAAGTTGGTGTTCTTTTATTTCCTCTTTAGGAGGGAAGGCAGGTTGGGGGGTGTGGGTTGGGAAGGAGGATGTTCACATGGATGTGAATTCAATGAATGTATAACAATTAAACAAATTTCCTTATCAATAGATTATTCCAAAGGCAAATTGCCCGTGAAAAGCAGAGAACTGAATGCCAAGAAACAGAAGGAGCAATATCTTACAGTCCCCAGAGTAAGTAAGCTTTTGTTAATGTATGAACCTTCTTTTCTTCGTAAACCACTTGTTTCAGTTTTAGAACTTTCAGAGCCTGCCAGATCAATCAAGTTCTGCAAAGGAAATATGAGTTAAACAGAAATTCAAATAAGAAAAATTTAGCTTGAGGGTATCATACTATCATCTACCATAACTTCATAACATGTTTACAATATTTTAGACAGCCATATGCAAAACTAAAAATAGCAATTAGATAAAGAAACAATAAAAAAAAAATACAGAAGATTAATTGACTGATATAAGAGAGATTTACCAATTGGGACAAGGTCACATCCTCTTCCCCTTGATTGTCAGTACGTGAGCTGCCTTCAATAGTCTAATACAAAAAATATATATATTTGTAATATAAAACTGTCAGAAAAAACCAATAAACAGGAATCGAACTTAATTAAAATAGAACATATGGAATACTATAGGAACAGATAATTAACTAGAGAATGTAGTCTAGTGTCTTTTTGTCAGCATTGAATAAACAAAGGCATACTATAATACAGTCCACATTTGGTAAGTCCAATTTGTCGAATTAAACACCCAACAGTATGGACTCATCCAAGATCCAGTGTACATCAGGAAATTCCATTCATCTGGAATTGGGTGTCATCAGGCATCGGGATGGCATTGGAGCCGGGAAATTTCAGGCCCAAATGGGGAAATAATGACAAGAAATGACTCACATTTGAACTAAGAAGAAAGATCCTTTTCCAGCAGAAGCCAAAAATAAACATTCACCTAAAAGTAGATTATAACCAAATCAACAGCCCATTTGCCTGTTGATGCTGCATCAGATATCCAGTTGTTCTAACAGGATAAAAGTCAACATGGTCTTTGGAGGTGATAATGCTTTTTACGTAGAGGGACATGATAGGACATCATAGAGGATCAATCAAGCTTTTCATGAAGCAATTATGGTGATGATCATCGAAGTTTCTACTGGATTGCTTCATGTAATCAATTGAAATAATTGACACAGAGTTGCAGGCAAAACCTTTGCTTCGGCTCTTTGATATCATTGTGACAATTCTTAATCAACATTGTGACATTCAGAAGACACATATGAAATCCATACGAACTTGTAAGGAAATACAGAACCAGTTAATATGGATATAAGAAATCAAGGCCCCATCATAATCAAGCATTGATACACAAGGAAATATTTCGAACCCAAATCACAGGGAAATCAGGACAGTTACCAAGGTGAAAATAGTATGGCTCCGACTGCTAAGTAAATTAAAATTATTAGACCCCACGTGTCTGTGCTCTGCAACAACATTAAAGAAAATGTCAATAAGAGTTAAAATGCAAAAACAACAAATAACAGCATAAAGTTTAAGGAAGGGAAACTGAGAAGTGAAAGAAATGGTAGAAGAAGCATCAATTATCAAGATAATACATAAAGAAAGAAAGCAAACAGGTCTCCGTTAGGTGTGTCCAAGTAGGTTGATATCAGGTGTTTCAACTTTCAAACAGTATTCCTGGCTCAAACCTGTCTGATTAGAAACGGACAGAGACAAGCATCCTGAGCCTGCAAAACCAAGCAGGTCGAAGAAACCCGTACAAAAGAGGATACAGATAAGCATAATATTAGCTTAATAATGTATGGCCTCATCAGTCCAGGATTATAGTGCAAGACGTGTCAAGCCGACCATTGAAAGGCATTTGGGCTGCAGAGTTTGCCAGCCCTTAGGATCAAGGACCATGCAAAAAGCCCGGCACATCTAACAATCTGGCAAGCAGGACAAAATCAATAAAAGCCCACGTACTAATTGAACCAGATTAGACCAAGAGAAAGCTTCTGAAACCTGTCTGATTATAAACAGCCAGAGATAAGCATCCCCAGCCTGTATAACCAAGCAGGCTGAAGAAACCCGTACAAAAGAAGATACAGATAAGCATACTGTTAGCTCAATAATGTATGGCCTCATCAATTCAGATTTATAGTGCAAGATTTGCCAAGCTGGCAACAGAAAGGCAATTGGGCAGAAGCACCAACACACACACACACCCCCAAAACAAGAAAGAAAAAAAAAAAAAAAACTTTACACTTCGAAGTTTGAACAGTAAGACTCAAGAAACTACAATTTCTTCACTTAAAAGGTTCATTACTTTGAAGTTTGTGAAAATATTCAACAAAAGGAAAAAGTTAAAGGAGGAAACAAGAAGCCAAGGCGGAAAAAGAGGAAATGACAAAATACATATGACACTCAATTACCCAAATCTCCACAACCCCAGCAATGCCACCTTACTTCTCAAAACACTACCACCATCACCAATCACAGCACAAGCACCTACAGCTGCACCTTACACTACCCAAATACCCAACCCAGATAAGGGATGGAAGAAGATTTATCCTCCAGTTTTTTTACTCTCAGGACATGTTTTGGCCCTTTAAAAGTAGACTCGCTCAGCATGCCCATGCTCGAGTAATGAAGCAGAAATACAACTGTCTTAACAAATTAATGATGAGGGAGTCTTTCTGAGTAAGAAAAAGATATCTTCCAATGGATAGTATGCGATGTTCCATAATTGCATTAGCAGAATCAAAATTATGTACCTTCCCCAGATGCTATCAAAGAAAGGGCATGAGCGGGTGACAGAACAACCTCCTCTTTAATTCCCTCAACATAGGTTCCCTGCCAACCAAAAACACTAGACACATTCAAATAACAAGAAGGAAAATAATATATTCAGGAGGGGAAAAAAAAAAGAAGGAATGCTAATAGCTCCATGTGGCAAAATGAAAAGGGTGGATAGGAGTCAACGAATGAGTTCCATACATACACAGGAAAATTCAAAGTCAAACATGATTCTCCAGAAGGTTACTCAGGGGAGAGTAGACGAGAGTTGCTCAATAGACTACCAATGGTATCTATAACGAACTGCCAAACCGAGACATGTTTACGATTACAATAAACCATCATGTTATATCTTTTACAGTTCTACCAGTAAATGAGTTGAAAGTCATTTCCTACTCTAGACCCTAGCTTCCTTTTTTGGCATTTTAGGCCTCACCACCCCCAGAATAGACTGATAGCTACTTCTGATGTTCTTCTTACATGCCATGATTATGGGATTCTAATTACATTGATTACATGAACAGAAATTGAATAGTAGACTCCATCTAGTTAGGAATAGTCTCAATTGAGATAAGTTGAGCTGGTTATTGATCAATACATGTCAGAACCTGTTTCTATTTCTAGAGAATTCAAAGATGCAAAAATTAAGGGGCCTTGAAATCATGGTCTTTGTTGGAAAAATGATATAGACCCATGCAAAATGAGAAATTTGTGGCGTCACCTAGGCACCACGGATTTTGAATTTGAAAAAATGATAAAAAGTCAGCCGCTGATTCAAACTGGATTTTTGGCAGTAGGTGAAACTTCTAACTTTGTAGTGATAGGATTTTGTCAGATCTGAAAATTGTATAAATCTTAATATGGTAAAACATTATTAAAACCAAAAGTGCTGTAAAATTATTTTTATTTATATCCAAAAAATATTTTTTCATTCATAGCAACGTTGATAACATTCACGCACACCAAATAAAATTTGACCAAAATAGAACTGCTTCAAATATAAATCAGATCTAAGAAAGCTTGTATTCAACCCAATGCAAAAAGTCTCATGTAAAATAAAATCATTTGATCAGTCAAACTTCTAAGAGAACACAAAGATTTATGTAAATTGAGAGCAATTTACTTACCTATAGATAAAATCATAGGTATAAACAATTCTAAGACTAGGCATATCATGACAATGACCAAATCCAAAAACAAATAAAACGTTTTTTTAATTGTTTCAAACCTCCAATGGGCTGTTTGTTCAGTTATGTTGCCTTCTAGTTCTTTCTATGATGACTTTTGATGATTTTGTGATGCTTAATATTGATTTTTGATGATCTGATGTAGCTTGATGTTAATATATAGTATATATGATGACTTGACTTTCCTTAATGTTGATATTTTATGATATAAGTTGTATATTTTATCATAAATAATAACGTAGAAGAGTAGAAACAAAAAATAGTAATTAGTTGCCCAGAGGTTAGTAGCCTAGATTTGGTCACCCTACTCACCCCTATGGTGCCTTGTCACCTTGGCAACTATGATTGCCTCAATAATATTGTGTGTGTTTGTGTGTGTATATATATATATATATATATATATATATATATATATATATAGAGAGAGAGAGAGAGAGAGAGAGAGAGAGAGAGAGACCTTTTTCAACATTCTAGCCTTCTAGGTAACCCAAAAAGAAAAATTAACTGTCCTCCTAGAGGCTTCTTTTACAACATTGGTAATCCCATATTATTTGTGCTGCATATGCTGATCGAACTTTTGCACTTCTTGTGTTGAACTGTTGATCATGGTGGTAACTTAACAGAGAAACAAATTATCATCACTTTTCAAATGCTACTGTTATAATTGCCACTAAAATACACCTGGTTTCATTCAAATAGTTAGTCTCCCCCTGATCCCAAGTGGACAAAAAATCCAACCTCAAAAATATTGGCACTAATTACAGAAAATGAAAGACTTCTTCCAAATCAGAGTTATTAAACTTAAAAGAGAAAATGCATTCATGTTCTCTGCTTCATTATTAACCTAATTACCTGAGCATCTTCTCGTATTCTTAGGTTCTGCCCTGTCGGATCAAGCAAGTCGTTAATAACCTGGAGAAAGAGGAAGCTAGAAGATTGAAAACAATGCACCAGAAAATAATCTCAAAGAAGAAAAAGAAACAAGTTCTTTAGCTTTTGCGAGAACATCAGTAAAAATAAAGTACACACAGTTATTATTTGAACTATGTTCTTCCATCGAAGATGTTGGGAAGAACATACAGCATGCCATGTAGTATAGTACCCTCTATACTGGATCAGCTATTACCTTTATTCATCACTAAGCAGAATAGAAGCCTAAATCAAGACCACCCCCCCCCCCCTTGAAATTCAGATATTGGATACCTAAAAAAGTTATTCCAACATTTTAAAAGCTTCGCTAGAAGTAAAAATGTTGGCACTTATCATTCTGCCATTTATCCAAAAGAATATGAGAATAAAGATGTATGCCATGTATATTAACTCTGGTTTATCTTTCTGAAAGTTCCTTGTTATCTTTGTCTTGTAACAAATCGTTACTTGTTAAAAAATTATAGTAAGTAATGCCTTATGGTCATTTTCACTTGTGCAGTCCCTCATCAACAACATTTAGTCATTCTAGTGAACTTACTTCCCAGGCGGGATAATTAACCATTAGCTACAGCAGAAAGTCAGGATGTAACACAACTTGGTAACATTCCGTGTACAGAGACTTTTCACTTTTTTCCATGGCAGTCCTTGTTTTTTGACCAAATTGACTTTGCAAACAATTTTCTAAGCATGATATTTACACGTGCGAAGTCAGATTGGACTCATTTAACACAACTACTTCAGTGGGCAACATGTCCAATTCATTTAACTTTAAACTGCCAAGTACCTCAAACCCAGAATACTTGCCAATGCCAAGTCATAGTTGGAATCGCACTCTCCAATAACAATAATAAGAGGAACCATATTCATTCTGGCATTGCAACAAAATAGCTCCCATATGAAACAGTTTATAATGTTTGCATTTGATAATCATGTACCCAAAATCAGAGTAGCCTGCATGGGGATGTTTTTTACCCTTTAGGTTTTTTATAGAACACTGAACCACTCTCAAGAAAGGCATTCAATTAAGTATCATAATTGCCAATTCAAATAGTGTAAAGCATGCAAGATGTACTGACCTCATTATATATTTCCAAATATGATACACGAAGCAGAAATTCCCGTCCGGGTGTCTACAGCATATGTTTAGAAATGTTAACTCAGAATAGGATATGTGCATGACCAAAAAATAAAATAAAATAAAATAAAATAAAATAGAAAGATATCCCCTAACCTCTTGAATGATGCTAAACACATCTTTCACAGCCAATGGAATAATCCCAGGTGACTTTTGCTCTCCCTACAAGACAATCAAACAATAATTAACTTGAGACATGAGCAACTTTCAAGCATCAACTTTTAGACAATAAATAAATATTAATCTCTACAAAGGCAATTTTAAAGAGTACGCTGACATCGAATTCATAAAATATGTAATGCACAACAACAGCGATTAAACGCAACCATCAAGAAAGTGCACAATCAATGACAAGTGAGCCTATGCCAAGCTAAAGTTTTGGCCCACACATGTTTAAAGTTTGAAAACAGGCAGCAAGACCATACAGAAGTGGCAATAGATACAGACAACCTATCAAAACCACCTAATGAACTGGTTAATCTTCAGTTTAACTGAATAAAGAGATACTGTCAGAGACAGTTGCTGCCAAAACCCAGGATACAAGGTTCAATACTCTGGCTGGGGAACTAACGGAGTAGTTCCTGCCTTCCTGGTAAGGATTAGCTAGCTTCCAATGAAATTTTTATTGTGCAAGAGTACAACTGAGTCCAGATTTCCTTTTTATTTTTCAGATGATATAAAAGAATATACAAAGAACAGAAAGAAAAAGTAAGATGCTCCACTGCATACCAACAATACAAATTTTAAAGCATCAAAGACAAATCGACTAGTTCTCTTAGACCAATTTCCTTTAAGCATCACAAGATGAATATGCTTGACCAGATTAGAAGCTAGGTCCAGTGGTAACTAAGAGCAAAAGGGTCTCAAAACTACCCATATAAATGAAGATTGTTGACGAATTTTTACAATCATATCAAACAAATGTATCCAAGCAACTAACACACCTGACTGTAAGTGGCTGGTTAGACAAATAACAAAATGAATTACTTACATGCATTGTGTGAGTCTTTCCACTACTAGTTACACCATAAGCAAATACAGTGCCTACCAAAATCAGAACAAAACTAACAAGGTCATCATCTATCAAAGAGAAAATAATGCATAGCACGAGAAAAAAGAGAAAAAACCAACGGATAATAGATTCTTGCAGTAAATAAAAGATTGAATTTCATCAGGCAAAAAGGCAATAGCAATATAATCTAAATCTACCAATTCTGCTCACAGTTCAAAATTTCGCTACATCTTGCCATCTCGCCCTTTAGCAAGATGGAGAAATTTCAGCAAAATTTTGGATTTTTTTTAAATTTCGATTGAACGTTTTGGTGGGCTTTTGGGGTTATTTTGGCCTAGTTTTTTGTGACCAGCCTAATTTGAGGCCAATAAACACAATGAGACTATTACTTTTGCCTAAAACCTAACCAAAGTGGTGTTCTTGATTGGCACATGCCCGACTATAAGCGGGGGAAACTGTAAGTCTAGAACTTGAATTTTAACAAATGTAAATATATTATTTCCACGCCCATCCACACTTAAAAATAAAAAATAAAATCCACTTTGCATAAAAAAATCAACATTGTGAGGATTTGAGAAACCTAATGATTCTCCAACCCAAAAAAGAATCATTTAACTGATTTGTTTTTGTATGCCTCCATATGGAACTACCATTACAACAACCAATTTGGTTATATGCCAGGAAGATCCACAATGGATCTATTTCCCTTACCTATATAAGTCATGGAAAGATACAAAGAGAGCAAAAGAAATATCCATAAGGACTTTATTAACCTAGAAAAAGCCTGTGATACAGCCCCTATAGAGTCAATCTAGAATATATAGGAGAAGAGAAGACTGTCATGTATATCAATACAACATTATTAAATATATGGTATGATGACTAGTGTAAGAACTATGTTACAAAATGCTACATGAATAAATTAAGTTTAGCAAAGAGCAAGAGATGAGGATGTTGAGATGGATGTGTGGAAAAACTTCGAAGAATAAACTAAGGGATGAACATATTAGAGCTGCACTGCAGTAACTCTGATCAAGGATAAGCTTCAATGGATTTGTTTGAGGAGGGTTTTAATTGCAATAGCATTGGTTGCTCAATTGTGAGTATGCGACCAAGTGGTCACAAGTTCAAGTTTTGGAAAGAGCCTCTTTGTTGAAATCACGGGTAAGGCTATGCACATTATGACCCTACTGAACCCTGTAGTGGCAGGAGCCTTGTGCCCTATGTATACCTTTTAGAATCATTTGAGGTGGCATAGACATCTTCAACGAAGACTTTTAGATGCCAAAACACAATGAAGTCATTTGATTTTAATTGAAAGAAGGGCAAGCTAAAAAATTAGCATAGGTGAAGAGTTGAGGAAAGACAAGCTTAGTTTAGGCCCTATATCATTTATGACTTTGAATTGAGCAATTTGGAGAGTTAAGATCCCCATGGTCAAACCCCATTTAGTTGGAATAGGGCAATGTTGTCGTGTTCGCATTGTAGTTTTTCTCTTTGTTGTTGTTGTTGTTGTTGTCGTCATACAACATAATACACAATCATATGGTGATCTTTAATTGAAATTTATAGTAATATTGCTTGCTCATCTAAATTTAATAAGTTGAAATGAAGGCCTTCTCGTCTAGATCACAAAAGAAAATTAGCTTACAGTTCCTTTTATATCCTTCAAATCATCTAAACTACCATACAGAAAATCAGAAGATTTTCTAAAGTCTATAAAAGAACATACAGCATGAGCCAAAGCATTCTTGACAATGTCATGGAAATATACATGTAAACCTGATACCATTTAAGGCTCTCTTAGTTAGGATTAAAAAAGAATATTCTCAGTAAAGAAATGGAGTTACCATTAATTCCTTCCATAGCACCACTTACAACATGTTGAGCAGCAACATCATAAACATGGCGTGTGGTTGTTGCAGGCCCAAATACTTTATCTGCAAAAACAAAATTTAATAATTGACATTTTAATAAATGAAACAATCAATTCTAGATTTAGAGCAAAGAAACATTAAATCTAGGCTGAACAGAAAGGGATGTTTTGGAAGGGGAGGGGGTGGGGGAGAATCACTCTTAAGCAAGGCTCGTGGTTTTTTGTTTCAAGCCTGGTGCAGAACTTCATTTAAACCTGGAAAGTTACAGTTCATGGTTTTGACACCCAAATGCCAAAATTATCCTAGGAAACACAATTTCATGTAAACATAGTGAAGCCCTTAGGTTGTAAAACACCATACAAATGTTGGTATGACTTAGGAACTTTGGTTGGTGGTGTATACAGAATGCTCTACGGTATTGTATACACAAAACATAGAACTAAAACATGCATAATTGAATTTAAATAACTAAATATGCTTTATCAAAGAACAAACGTAAATTTGAAACATTTCATAATTATCAAATATTATAAATGGCTTCATTACAAATAAGGTATGGGAGTGACTTGACCAAAAACAACAAAAAGTTTTCTAGGAAGTTTCACTCACTGGACTCGAAATTAGTGAAACAATACCAAAAATCGAAACATGATCAAAATTTCAAATGAAACCATGCATTTGATACAAAGACTTACGAACTGAAAAAACTGAAATCCAAAACAAGGTTGAAATTTCCAGCAAAACATTGCGATTCTTCAATATTGCAAAGTATTTTGTTTCGGCAACCCGTTACACCAATATATTTTGGTTGATTTTGCAAAATTTTCCCTAAACATTGTATACCACACTCTTAAGCAAGGAGCAAAAACTTGGTCGAAACTACTCGAGAACACCAAGATATCTTGGTTTCACAAGAAACTGAGATGAGATATACAAATGGTTTAGAAAGTCACATGTTTCAACCCAACTCGAGCAATTTCAACATGCCCTAACAATCTTTGGAATTTTCACCTCAAAACCTACAAAAGTGTCAACCAACAACACCCTTTTCCCGTGAAACTTGTGAAAACTTGGTTGGCAACCAAGATAGGCACTATAAAATTGTCACTTCTCCAACAAAATCTTTTTGTTACCAAAAATTATTTTTGTTTACTTAACATACTATTCATAAATTATATAAAAAAATTACCCTCTAATTGAATCCGATAAAAATATTATAAAAAATTAAACTCTACAAGGATAAAAGGTCTCCCAATTTAATAATGAGAGCTGGATTTTTGACTACAGGTTACATTTATCAACTTTCTAATGGTAGGGTTTTTCCCAATTATAAAAGTTTCATTATCTTATATATAGTAAAACATTAATAAAACCATTCATCTAAAATACAAATATTACTAAAACCAAAATTGTGGTAAAACATTTATTCATTTTGACACTTTCATTCAAAATGATTTTAAACAAGATTAATGCATACCAAATTCAATTTGATGAGAACATAACTCTTTCAGTACAAATCAGATTTATGCATCTTGGATTTTATTTTCTTTTTCATCTTCTTGGAAAGCTTTTCTTCCAGAAGAACAAAGCTAGGATGTCATTCTTAACCAAATCTCAAAATGCATTAACTCGATTGTAAAGGAGTGATGCACCCTAACTTTGGTTCTACTTCATAAATTGTGGTGGTCAAATGGGTTTGCAGTGGTGGTTAAACCGATTGTTGAGGATATCAGGCATCTTCAGTCTTATGTATATAGTCGATGCTCTTTGTTTCTAGGCGATTCAGCTATTTTGCTGATAGCCTAGCAGGTAAAGCTCGGTCATTAGAGTGTATAACCCAGTGGTCTGTAAACCACCCTTGGATTCTTGATCTCTGTAACAAGGATTCTGGGGTTTTAAATCACTCATTTGAAAAAATGATGTTTGACCGAAAAGAAAAAAAGGGTTTCCACACGTTATTGGTACATTCAGAGAGAAACCAACGGCAGCATTCAATCTCTTATTTGAAAACATTCTTAGAAAGAGGTAAATTCATTTCTTCCCTAACATGTTGATGATAAATTGATACCATATCATACTCGGTAATCGATAGCTTCAAAAAAAAATAACAATATACCACAAAATTGAACCCAATAAAAAAGAAGACCAACACCAACAAAACAGAAAAGAGACGGAGCTCGTAAGTCGTAACATACCAAAACCATAAGAAACCGACGGATTAAACTCGTTTCGAACAGTGCCGTCTCCATCAGCATACCAAGCTATCTCATCCCCATTATTAATCTCCCGACCGCTGCCCAAGTCGAAACGAATAAACCAACTTCAAAACTACAAAACGGAGCCAAAAATGCAGAGAAACAGAAAACAACAAAAAGGCTAACTATGAAACTACCTGAGAGGACGAAATCTGACGGTAACAGTGACATTCTCCTTGGCCTTACTGAGATCAGTTGGGACCAAGCTTGCCGTAGACGGACTAATGGAGCTCGCGGGTGACACCTGATGCTTCGAGGAAGGAGGTCGAGACACCGATGGAGACTTCGGACGAGCTCCGTTTTTAGACAAAGGCGGCGCCGGAGACGATACCACAGGTGACTTCCGAGAGCGTTGCGGCGATATACTGTTCTTCGATCTCTGAGTTCTCGAACTTGTTGCAGACATTGTAGTGACAGAGTTTGAAATGGTCAAGTGAGCTCTTGTGCAGCAGAAGAACAAATTGTGGAGCCGAAACGAACAAATGGAAAACAAGAGAAAGAAAATAAAAATAAAAAAGCAGAGAAAAGAGAATCAAGGAGGAATTGAAGAAGACAAGTGTTCAGTCACATGACGATCTCTGCCGCATTCGCGTTGGTCCCTCCAACAAATATGCCTTTCTTTCCTCTGCTCGGTCTTGTTCTTGTTCTTGAAACTTTTTTTTTTTTTTTTTTTTGTTTTGCTGTTCTTGAAAGTTGAAACGTTTGTATGTGAAATGACGAAAATGTCCATTCCAACCCATCTCCAGTTATAGCCTATAGGGTTCTGTCAGATTGGTATTTATAATATTGGTTTAAATTTATCGTACCTTTCAGTGGCGGGAAATGTATGAGACAGAGACCTTTCGCAGAGAATCGATCAGCTTGGGCAGATCGCTTTTGAAAGTAAAAACAAAGTCACGTTCAGTCTGAAACTTTTCCAACCTTTTAAAACAAAAATTTCAGTAACTTTTTTTATTTCCTGTTATGGGGCAAAGGAAATTTTCTACAAGACGAAAAACTTTACGAAGAAAAGGAAATTTAAATTAAATCTTTTATAAGTTGGGACCCTTAATAGGACAAGGATTATATATTTTCTTGTTTATATGGGGCCCTTGTTCAGGGGAAAGATAAATTCATTTTTCAAACGATGAAATGAGTGGGCACAGCGAACGAGATGGTACCATTTAAGTTGTTTAAAATTTCTGTCCCTAGAGAGAGAGGGAGGAGAATTCCCCATCATAAATCAGGCAAGTTCCTACCTAATAAAGGAGAGGTGATCCACATTTAGCTTTCAAGTGCGTGACCAATCATATGAAATTTGCTTATGATTTTTCATCATGAGAAAAAAAACCATGATAAACCCAAAAGAAGACCATTGACATGTAAGCTTTATTTTTTTGGAAAAATTTTAAGGATATCTTAGGATAATTGGTAAAAAAATAAAGACAGTTCCAAACTATGCCAAATTTACAATAACCCACTTTTTCATTAGAATTATTAGTTGATTAAAGAAAACCAAAAGTATAACTTTAGTTGTATTAATCTATATCTTATAAAATAAGATGAAAAATAGAAGATGAGGAAGAAAAGAAAGAAGAAAAAATAGCTTAAGATTTTATTTTACAAAGGTCAACATTATAAAGTCCTGAGAGATTAAAGACAATTTAAGAATTATAAAACCTTGAAGGCATAAATATATCTAAACGGCTAAGTAAATATATCATACCATTAAATATATTGAATTAAATCTAACCATTTATGATAGACGAACCAGATTTAATTCTACAAAATTTAATGGTAAGACTTTTAAGACAGTTGGCTGTACCTCAGCCATTTAGCCACCACCTTCCCAATTTTGGATCATAATTTAGTTTTTAAATGTCTATAGTTTACTCATATTATTTTGGAATCCGGATCATCACCCCGTTAGGGGAGCACTATGTGCTCGCCAACTGCTTTACTACCACAAATTCAGTGGGACCCACAGGTAAAAATAATCATATATATTAAAAAATTCTCATCACCCAACCCCTGGGTCCCCTGTATTTATGGTGATAAAGCCGTCTAGGAGCACAGAGTGCTACCCCGATGGGTAGCTGATCCAGACTCTTATTTTGAGGTATTTTTTTGCAAGTTCAAAGCAGTTTATGTCTGGGCACGGATGTACACACAGTCGCATTCTCTCTTCCAATTTCCCTTTTTATTATGGCAAAAAAGAGAGGATTCCCTTTCCCATTTTCAGTAAACAATTCTTTTTTGGGTAAATTTTTTCTGGAAAAACTGTGAGGACTCCCCGCATTCTCCGCGTGCAGTTTCATACAAACGGGCCAGTCTCCCTTACGATCCAAGAATAAAGAGGTCCCTTTTATGACAATATCATCCCCTAACGATTCATTTGGAGCGGCTCGTGCACTTCTCTCATAAATAACATGCACCAGATGTGACAAACCTAAGAACCAAATTCGCACCACCTGTTAGAGACGCTAGCCCAAGAAGGAAGCCCCAGCAGGGTGACAGGCATCAACAGCAACAAAATTGCAGGCGGTGCTCAAACCCCAATCCCCACGGAGGGGACGGGATTCTTGTAGATCATAGACACTTACCTAGCATCCATGCCAGAGATATGACTGCACCGTAATGGTCACTAGCAAGAAAATTCCCTATCCAGAGCCCTCAAAACTCCACGCAAAATTATGTTATGTTATATAGTTCAATAAAACAACAATAAAACAGAAAAGAAGGAACCAATACTCTTATCATTCTTGTATCCCAAACTGTGATACATAGCTTTGCACTGTATACAGAAAAAACCAAATAGACAACTGCGGACAGTCAAATGCCCATGTAGCAACGCAGAAGGACAAGTATTATGTTTTGCACAAGCTCAACTAACAAGCATAAATGCAGAAAAGTATAAGTTTAAACCTTTGTATTTCTGAGCTGGGCCGGCCAACAACATCTGGCAGTCTTAAGGCTGAAACCAGACAAATGACAAAAAATGAGACCCTGGCTACTTGCTTATAGCTTAGGCAACTGCAATTCACATGCAAAGTAACAGAATGAACATAAGCAACATACCCAGATAGAAAACATAATCATGCTGCGGCAACCATAGAAGACCGTGTGCGTGTACAAGAGGCAATAAGTGATCCAAGCTGCAACTTGTCATTACACCCAAAACTCAACCTGTACCTGCTCACACGAACCAACAAGACAGTCTTGGATATTCAACTTTCTTCAAATAGTCACATTAAGATTAACCCTAAAACAAAAAATGAGATACACCCATAGATTGAAATATCTCGCGAATTTGAAAGGCGAGACAAGATCAATGACAAATTAAAGAACTACCCAACTCGCATGATATCTCAATCAACCCAAGAACTCAACTTGGTTCAACTAGATTCCAACCACCTTGACACATAAAAGAACTCAGAAGTCAGAACTCGATAGAGACGAGATACTTCAAAACCTACTAGCTCAAGTTTCTGCATTTTACTGCTGTTCAGCTCTTCAATATTTTACTCAATGTTGATCATAAAATTTGTCAGAATTGCCCCTTGCAGATGATTACTACTACATCTAGCTTACATCCAATCAAACCTACTTCCAAGCAGGGGCGGAACTATGAAGGGGCCGGCCCCCGGATGTTATAAAAATAATACTATTTTCTTTTTTTTTATACAGTTTTTATATAAATTTCCGTAATTTTTCCAGTTTTTTCTCTTCTCACATGTGAAATGTCACTATTTGCCCCCCCCCAAAATATTGAGAACAATTTTCAAAGGTAAACTAATGGGTATAAATGTCATTCCTAATTAAAAACTACCTTCTCTTTATTCTCTCATCTCTTCTCTCTCATCTTTTCTTTCTATTTATTCTCTTCTCTCTCTATAAATCATGGGTTAAGGAAATTTTTGGAAAAAAATTCTTATTAGGTATTCAAAATTTCATTACTAATTAAAGTTAACTACTCAATCCCTATTTATTCTCTCCCATCTCCTCTTTCCTCTCTCCTCTCTCCTCTCTCCTCTCTCCTTTTCTTCCTATTTATTCTCTTCCTTTTCTATAAGCGTGGGTTAAGAAAATTTGGAAAAAAATATACTCCACAATTAGGTACTCTTTCTCTTTTTCAATTTATTTATCGTTTCTCTCTTTCTCCTTTTTTTGTTATTTTTTTTTATTTGATTTTATATTCTTTGTTTCTTTATTTCTTCTGCAATTTTTGTTATTTAATTTTGTATTGTGATTTGTGAATAAAATGTTTATAGTTAGTAAGGTAACTAACTATCACTGGTTTGCATCTCTTTAAAAAAATAAAAAAAAATTTTGATTTACATCTCCTGCCAAAGAAAATTTGGGCTTGCATCTAACTTTTTAGGGTTGAAGTCATGAGTATATAATTTTTTTTTTGTATTGTTGCTTTAATTTACCTATATTTTGTCGGAAAAAAAATCATTATCAATAATTTAACTTTTGTTTTTTCAAATATGTGTGCTCCTTACAAAATATGTGGGCCTATTCCTTAATATAATAAAATAATTTAGAGGTGGGACCCTCAATGGGTCTTATAAGGGCCCACAAAATGTGTGGTAAAAAACCATTAGTTCTTCCCCAACAAGAAGGTTATCTGGTTTTCATTCTTCACCCCCCCCCACTATTGAATCCATGGGTCCGTCCCTGCTTCCAAGCACATCCTTTCACATGAAATAAATGATTTGATAACTTTCTATGACTAAGATATGTGCCGAATATGGTATTTTAGACTTCTAATTCCTCACAGCAGTTACAACCTAATATCAAAAATCAATGTCTAATTTAGACATATATCTAATAGTATTGTCCTGTCTACAAGGCCTAAAACAGGTAATATACCAAATTTAAGCCCCCGAAATTTATTAGTTATAAAAATAAAAAAACCCCTTAGATGGTCATTCGAGGGAAAAAGAAAGAAAATATGCAGTATTGTGTGGCCATTGATGGAAACAACAAAATACAATGCAATTTCTGTGGTAAGAAGTTAAGTTCAAGTGGCATCACCAAGTTCAAGGCATACATCACTAGGAGTTCAAAGGATGTGGCCACATGCATTGAGGCCAATGCAGACGTAGTGAAGGGAGTCAGGAAGATAGAGAGAGGGACAGGGAAGAAGAAAGAGGAGAAGAGGAGAGTGGATAGAGCACTTGATGAGGCAATACGGGACCCTAAGCACACAGGGTTGATTCTAGGCACTGATGATGATGATGGTGATGATGAGGATCATCAGACAGGAGGTGATGGGGATGATGACAATGGTTATGGTGGAGGACTTCAAAAGCGTTTATTTGTACCATTACCAGAGACATAGATGCTTCACTCATGCCACCCAAGATCAAGATTATGGTGGTGAGGGCTAGTGGTCGTACTACGACCCACAGCCAGAAGGGGAAGGACTAGGGGAAGCAGCATAGATATCGTTATGGTGATGACACCCAACCGTACGAATGGTACAGTCTTGTAGATATGGCAGACAGCTTGGTAAGAGCGACGGAAACCATGAGCTTGTATGAGTTTGTAGGCTCCACATCTACTTATGGGGCTTGTGGACCTTATGATGTCCCTCCCGCTCATGGACATGATGGTACAAGTATGTCTTCCAGGAGTTCACACCATGGGCATGGTGATAGATCCATGAGCTTGAATGACTCTAGAGGCTCCACGTCTACTTATGGGGCTTATGGTTATGGGCCTTATGGTGTCCCTCCCGGTCATGGACATTATAGTATCAGTATCCAATGGCGGCTTCAGTGACGGGCTCAGCCTCAAGATATTCGAAATTATGGAGTCCTTTGGATGGGGCCTACCACCACCATATGACCAGCCCCACCACACCCAGTAGAGCCTCTTCCGTATCCCTATTATCATTTCCCTCTTGATCGGACTTGTCTTGCACTTATGGATGACACGGGCTAGAAAGTTGTAGTTTTGTGACTACCTTGACAACCATCAGCAGAGCATGGGATGACTATGTAATCTATTGGAGGAATTCATAATAGCGACACAATTGGTCCCCAAAGAGGGGATGGATCCACCGAGGAACAATACCTGGTATTAAGATGATGCAGGTGGAGCCACCATAGCACATTAACAGCATAGCTTAGGTTATTATTCTTTCATATTGTACACCTGTATAGTTGTACTTGTTGTACATGATATATACTTGACTACTAGTATAGTTAATTGTATAAAGAATTTTAGTCGTCTTCCTCTTGCAATTTAATAAAGATCTTTGCATTCTCTAATTCTCTTGCACCATTTGCATATTTACATTCATTTAAATTCATGTTCCAAACTTCTAGTTCCTCTCACATATAATCGGGCATGTGCGGATCAAGGACACCACTTTAGGTTAGGTTTTAGGCCAAAATAACACTCATAGTGTGTTTATTAGCCTCAAATTAGGCTAGACACCAAAAATGACCTCAAATACCCCCCGAAATTAGGGGGCGAAACTTCCACTGAAACGTTCCCAAATTTCGCCAAAATGTCGGCGAAATTTTGGGGTTTTGGTGGTCTCGTCAGGGGTTTCGCAGTTTCAACTTTGAATAGGAGGAGTTGCTCTAGTTTCATTTCTTCCTCATTATCAATATATTTCTCTTGTTGTAGGTGTCACCTATCCTCTTCTTAAGTCGCACCACCAAGATTAGCAACAATAATGTCGTCCCTATCATTGTATGTAACATTATGAACCAGGTAAGTTATGTAGATGAGCAGCAAGATAGAAACGTACTCAATATCAGCCAAGTCACTAATCAAATGGGCTCGGACGTCTGATGGCATTTTGATTCTGAAAATGAACCTGTGAACACATATATACAACATTACTATAAAGCAAAAGTAAGTCCTCTCAGTAAATAAAAAGAAATAAGTTAGTGTCAAGCTAAACCACATATTACTTACACAGTGACCTCTCTTACAATGTCAACCAAGGCCAACCCTTTCCTTGTCTTGATTTCAGATATCCCTTAAGAAAAGCTAAGGGAACAAAAGAAACCACATTTTTTATCATATCCGATAATTATCCCAAGAGAAAGGGATCTCTGAACATATGCCATTTTCTATGCCTTCTCACAAGTAATTTTTTCTTCATTTTTTTCAGGAAAAAAAGTGAACAATTTTATACGGCATAGGAAATGCCTGAGGCTCAGAAACACTTTACTCTTGTTCCAAACACAAAAACAAGGTACGCACTAAAGTTGTTGGATACGATTAAAACTTGTGGTAAATGATTCATTTAGAAGCCAGTAGCATATCTGCTCAATGTCTTTCGGCATTGGATTTCCAGTGCAAAGGTAAACTGCTTCTTCCGTTATATGCTGAGAAGCCATATGTGTTGACTGCATGCATCAACAAAATGAATTAGAACATGTTTCCAAGAATTCACGCACAATGAAATAAGCCAGCAGAAAAAATGGAGTTGTTGCATCGTAACACTTTTACTTGCTAAAGGATTTCCTAAACAGTAGGGAATAGATCATGCTAAGCATCTCAACTTTTCTTTTCCTGAGACATTGACAATGATATGAGAATTTTGACAGGAAGAAAGTTGAATACACCACTAGTAATTTCACATCAGATGCATAGACATGATGTGATGGCAACCGCATAAACCCAATTGTTTTTTTTTTTTTGGGTGCTAAGTCTGTCTGAGAAAAAATAACAAATCTTTTTCTTTGGTTGTTAAGAAAAATGATTTTATTGGTGAAACAAAATCAGTGAGAGCATGGAATATCTTTACAGAACTGTTTCAGTGAAAGTAATAGTGATACAATCATGAAAACATGGAATTTTATGAATTACATGCTAGTTGAGTAACACAATCATCCATGCATGTGTCTAAGCATGTGCAAATACCGTTACAGCCAATTTTAGTTTGAAAAATGTTTCACTTCATAATCTTTTGGGTTTTCAACCTATTATTTACACAGATCTGGCAGGAAAAAACCTAGCACTGGTATACGAATGGGTTGGCCACTCATTAGTTGGGTTTACTTTTTAATCGGCCAAATTCAAGGACCTAAAACAAGCGTACATGGGCTGAGTAAAAAAACTTCCCATACTTAATTCTTTTAGGTCTTATTTTAAGCCTTTAACACTTAGTTCTTTTAGGTCATACCTTAAGTCTTTTGTGCTAGTTGGTTGGATCAGCCTGTTGGTAAAATAGAGCTTATTGTTACATTAAGCTTATTTTGATTAGATACACTACGAAAAATTGGGATAATAGAGCTTATTGTTACCTATGGTTAATAATTTCAGATGAGAGTAGGAATCGCATTACAAATTAATTTTGCTATTCGAGAGAAGGTAGAAACTGAACAAAGAACTAAAATTCTTACCTGATTGCTTTTTTATTTTGATCTATTTCAATTATTTCACTAGTTATTTTTTAACAAACCCTCCCCTTCTTGTCTTCAGCACATTTAACTTGGATTAATTGACCATTCTCTGTGGATTTGACCCTTATTGCCATTGCTACAAAATCTGTTAGTAATTATTGTAAGGTAATTTCTCATGCATTTGACACGCACCATTCTACCGCTTCCTCTCTAGGAAAGTTGATGTGAACCAGATTCAAGGCCACTCTAAGGGCTAAAACAGGGCCTGGGGTGGCGGCCCCACACTCTATCGAGGAATGTGCATAAACATGGGTATTTTGGTAATTTTACATTGTTCTAGTTAGTTGTCAAATTAGAGTTTCTGGGAGCCAATAGCTTAGTAGGATTCCAGCTTTACTTTTGCTTTGGTTTAGTTATTGAAGAGACCCAGCTAAGTTAGGAGTCTCAATTAGAAAGAGATTCCCTTAGTTGCAGTCCAATTTCTACAAAGGAGGCTAGATCTACTCTTGTTTTGTAATTTGGATTATCCTAGGATGAGTCATGACAGAGTCCTTGTCATGATTGTCAAAGCGTCTGCCTAGGCGGCAAGGCGGTTTTTAATCGCTTTGTTTTGAACCGTTTAATTGACATGCAGTTTTTTTACTGTTTTTTTGCTTAGGCACTACTCTTTTGTCGCCTTATTGCCGCCTAGACATTAGAGCAGCCTTTTTTTACATTTTGCACATAATATTTTTTTGGGATAATTACTATTGCCCCCTGTACTATAGCTTAATTACTACTTTATCCCCTATACTTTTTGAAATTAGTAATTCAACCTTCAACTTTGATTGTAATTACCATTGCCCACTACTGTTAAGCTCCGTTAGTTAAATGATAACAATGACATGGCATATTTTATTTATTTAAAAATCCCAAATTAACCCTACAGTTTTATATTACTTATTTACACTTTATATTGTAATTACATTATTATCCTCAATAATTAGGGAAAACTAAAACCTAATTAAAGAATCTTCTTTTCTAGTCAAAAGAAAGAGAAAAAGAAAAGGAAACTCAATTTCAAATTTATATATGTACTTTTCAATTCGGTAACAAAAAAATAGTAAATCCTAATTTTTAATGTTATTTTTAATTTTGTTATTTACTTTCCAGTTTAATGTTATCAATTTTAAGAAGTTTCTACTTCCAATAGATTGTTATTTATTTATTGTCTAATTTGACACTAACAATTTTAAGAAGTTCCTACTACCAATAGAGTGCTTCTTCTTTTTTTTGAACCCAAAATGATAAAAATACACATGTAAAATTATTTCAAATGAATTTTTTTCTAAATGAGGATAATATTAGCTTTGGCTTTCTTAATTATAAAGGGCAAAATAGACATTAAACATTCAACCTTACCGGTCTTTTAACACTGTTAGAACTAAGGGGGGCAACAGTAATTTCATAAAAGAGCATGATTTTTTTAGTAATAAAGCTATAATACATGGGGATAACAGTAATTATCCCTATTTTTTTTTAAATCAAAATTTGTTCTACAAAGTGATATATAAATTTAATACTTTTTTTTTTTTTTGGATGAATAATAAAATAAATAACTGAAAGCACATGTTCAAAGGGAAAGCCCAATCAGAGGGGCTGAAAAGAAGAAGTGAGACTCCAAGAACTAACAATAAACCTATTTCTTGGAGAGTCAACAACAGGGGGGTGGGGGATAGATAACAGTCTAGAAGAAACGTCAAAATAGATGGCATTCCAAATTCTATCTCGAGATCTGGATTTGGAAGTCCATCTTCGCAAGTTACGCTCCCACCAAAGATGATGGACAGTGGCGGCAAAGACAAGCTTACTCACTAGGTCGCATATAGAGTTCTTGGCAAAACAGCGCAGGATCCAATTCCAATCTCAGGCAAAACCAAGAGAATGTCGTGATCTGGGCCAAATGGAAGCCATAGCAAGGGTCCAAACTAAGCGGGAAAGTGGGCAACAAAAAAAAAAAAAAAAAAAAAAAAAGGTGGTCAAGGTCCTCTGAATTATTCCAACATAGGGTACAATTGGGGTTAGCAGGTATATGACGGCTAATGAGAAATGCTTGGGTAGGGAGAGCAAGATTGAGGGCTCTCCAAAGGGTGAGGGAGTGGAGGGGGATATGACCTTTGAACCAAACAAGGGGGGTCCAAAGGACGGGGGGATGGGGTTCGAAAGAGATTCCAAGCTGAGGCAGTGGTGAAGGAAGTGGTAGAAGGGTGAAGCCAAGTGATGCAATCGGCATCGGTGGATGAAAGGGGGAGAGGGATTCCAAACCTATGTGAGACCTGGGTGTGGGCAAGGAGACCAAGAGCCAACAGAGATAAAGGTCGAGAGGGGAGTGGATTTAGGGATGCGGGTATCATAAACAGTTCTAGGGCCAAGGAGGGAGAACAATATACCCATTGGATGCCAGGGATCGAGCCAAAAGGAAGTAGTGGAGCCAGTGGAAACGTGGACAGAAATAGCAGATACAAAGCACGACCACGGAGGAGAAGAAGCTTCCTTCAGATCCATGAGGGGTTAGAGGGGGGCGGGACAGTCTAGAGAGAATCAGACTTAAGGAGATAGGAATAGACCCAAGAAACCCAAATAGAGTCATGCTTGGAGGCAATCTTCCAGATGAGTTTCATGAGACAGGCCAAATTCATGTCACGAATACGGCGAATTCCAAGACCTCCTTCAGATTTTGGACGGCAAATGTCCTTCCAACAGATAAGGTGCAGGAAACGGGAAACTTCATGTCCTTTCCAGAGGAAGGCACAGAATAAAGACTCCAAAGAGTGGATGATGGATTTGGGAAGGGAGAAAATACCACACCAGTAAAGGTAGGAGGATTGGAGGACAACACGGATAAGTCTAATGAATCATTAAATTTTTATTTTTTTTGGATGAATGAGATTATTGAATGTTTGTTTAGCTCATTATAGAAAGTAGTTGTATTAAAAATTTTTGACCCAACTGCTTTGGTCATCTTATTGCCGCCTAATCACCTAGGCAAAGCCCCAACCACTTTGGTCGCCTTGCTGCCTTGACAATGATGGTCCTTGTTAGAATGAGAGTCCAAGTTTGAATCACCTTATTCTGAGTCCTAGTGTTAGTACTCATGTAAAGCTACAAATAAAGCCATTAGCTTGTAAAGAAGGCAGATTGTATTTGATAAATAAAATTGAGTTTGAGGAGAACTTGGGGGAGTCGCAGGGTTCCATGGAGGAAGCCTGTGGCTGCTAGTGCATTGCTGTTTGCTGAGATTTCTTCAACCTCAGTCAACCACAAGTAAGTTCATACAGTCCCCTATCCCTGCCCTATCATCTCTTCTTCTTCCCCACCATTGCACCAACCTTCCCCTCCCCCCCCCGAAAAGTAAAAATCCCCAAAACTCTAATTCACTAAACCCAGCCCCTTCCCTCATGACAGCCCTCCCTCTATTTCTGTTTCTTCTCCCCCCCCCCCCCCTTTTCTCTTCTCTCTTGACGCAGCATTGGATTTTCCAGAAAACCTAAACCTGCATTTTCCCTACCCTTTTCCCAAACCTATAACCGGAGATCTCCCAAATCATTCATCTAACTTCCACCCTTGTTAGGAATCCAATACCTCTCCATTCTCCTTACCTTTTTATCCAAATTACATCCCCTTCCCTTCATTTAAAAGTTAAAACCTAGGAAATCCAAACTTCATCTTTTTCACCAAACTATAGAAACCCTAATCCTCTTTCACTCCTAACTTCTAAACCCTTCATCCAAACCCTAATTCCTTTTAGTATCATCCTCCCCAAACCCAGCTTGGCCTTTATCCCTAGCCCTAGCCCCCTAGCCATTCCCCATAAACCCAAGTATACCAGAAACCCTAGTTTTGAATAAACCCTTAATGTCCTAAACTCTAAATCTGAGATTCAGTTCTGAATTTCAATTCACAGTAAGGTTCAGATCTGGAAATCATCAAACCCTAGAACCTTAGCCCTACCCAAACCCTATAGACTCTATTCCCAACCCTAGAACCACCCTATTCAGCCTAACCCTACAGCCATAGGGTATTGAAACCCTAGAATTTATAATGGTTCACGTGAATAAGATCCCCAAGGATAAACCTTATTTCGGGTTTATAACAATTACTAAACACTAGATTTTGGGTTTACATCAAGAGTAATCTGACCGGAAGTTGGACTCCGTTAACGCATCAGGTGTGGGACCTAGAACACTGATACGCAGTTCTCACTTGTGTTGGCCAAGCAAGCATTCCATAGGAGAGTCCTTAAGCAGGAAACCACCATTAGATCTGGGACCCATTCTCCCGCTTTACTCTGACAGCCATTACTTCATCTTCCCCAAAGAGCTGTCCTACTAAAAACCCCACTTCCCACCACTAGAGTTCATTGACTTTTGGAGGAAACCTAACCCTCAGCAACCAAAACCAATAAGTCAATCCAAACCTCAATCCTGTCTGAACCCTAGAAGGCCATTGACCTTAAGACTCCTAAGTTCTCCAATAAACTCAAAACTTTTAGTTCTCCAAACACTCGCAAATCGCAGTGAGTCCTAGCATATACTTTTCCAAGTCTACCCCTAATCCACATCCCAAATACATCGCTTCCCCCCACCCCCAACCCAAAAAAAAAAACTCCACATAAGGTCTACAGCCTTGGCTGAATTACAAGAACTGGTTCTGTTTTGCAGGATCTGGATTGTTGCTACCTAGCTTGGACACCATTACAAGGCTGCATTAATTATATCATCCTTTACATGTATGTGTACTATACTCAACCACAAAGGATTTAACATTTCATCCCAAATTTCAAGTTTCTGTACTTCATGCAAATCAGCAAATCTTTATTGTATATTTTGAACATTTTAATTATTATATCACCCTTAGTTTAAAAATATAATGAAGAATGGAGATGAGACAGCAGTTGAAAGACAAATTTGCAACACACTCACAAAACACACCATTTTGGCTCTTCTTAATACATTTGTTTCCTTCTAGGGATAAACCAACCCTACCACTTCCATTTTTCGCTCCTCTTTGAGAAAGATAAACTAGTCCTTTACTCAAACCATTTTTTCCTAAAACTGTTACAAGTCCAGCTTGCTGCACCTTTTGAAAAAGCAACTTTCATGGCAGACAACAAAAAAAAATTTGGAGATAGCAAGGAGAAAACTTAAAAGCAAGTTTGTTTGAAAAGAAAAAATAATAATAATAGAAAAAAGCAGTTGTTGCAACTGTGCTAATTAACCAGATGAGAACACAAACAACAACGTTGAAAAAACAAAACACCAACAAAATAAAGAAACCGGAACCTGCAAGATGTTCAAAGCTTTTCTCATGTCACCATTGCTCAACCGTACAAGGGCAGCTAAGCCATCCTCAGTCACATCAAGCCTAGTTCAAGACACAGAAGATAATATAAGATCCAACCCCGAAACAGAGAAGCCAACAAACATACACGGAAACAATGAAAAATAAAAAAATAAAAAATTTAGTAAGACCCCCACCCCTACCCAATAAAGCAAAAAAGAATAAGGGAAGAATGAGGAACACAGCCAGGTTACAACAAGAAGTTGCAGGTAGGCAGTTCTATTAGCCATCTGCATCTGTCATGGTGACCGACAGAGACCCTTTTGTGTTGGAGTAAAGAGGAGAATGCTACAAGACGATCCATGCATGTGCCTTTCAATGGCTCCAGCACCATTGCTAAAAAGCAGGCTACCCAACATGTATGCTCCAGGTTTCCAATAACCGAACAATTTTTATTTTTCCACTCACTGATAAGAGGTGAATTCATTAAGAAGAAGAGATATTATAAGCATTGGTATCTGATTCACAAAGCTCCAAAGGCCAAGGACTGGTCAACGGCCAAACAGTCAAGAGCTCAACCAAAAGGGCCAACAAGGACAACCAATCCACCACTGCAATCGAGAACCTTGGAACATAACAGAAAATAGAAGAGACAGGAGAATTTCAAGCACAAGATATCAACAGAAAACAGAAGAGACAAAGGAGATTTTCAAGCACAAGATATCCTGGCATATAGCTTCAATCTCCAGGTAAGAAATGGTTTTGAGTTGGTGTGGTAGATCAAATCTAGACAGTCAACAATCTTCTGGCCACCAGTACTGGAAGATTGAAGAAAACGTAATGAATAGCTGAGACTTCAGCAACCAGAGAGGAGTTGCAATAAAAACAACTGGAGAAGGTCAAAACATTGGTCCTTGCTCTCCAAATATATCAAACTTGTGAAGGCAACCAAGAAGACTGATTTTGAACAACTTATTCCTTGAAATAATTGAACAAGAAGTAGAAGCAAGTAGGATGGCTGATGTGAACCAGGATCTAGGGTTTAATTGATTGAATATTGCCCTAGAACCAAGCACACTCCAGGATCCTCTTCCCTGAGAATCAACAGTCTTCTAGGGCTGAAAGTACCTTTGGTATAGGGCTCTTGCAACAGTAGACAGGAGCTAGGGTTAGGTTAGGGTTAGAATAGGTTCTGGCCAGGCCTATAGGTCTAGGGTTTTAGGGTTTCAAGCCTTACATCTTGCTGGAATTGAAATTTCAGAACTGAATTTTATAGTTTAGTGTTTTGAAATCTAGGTTCTGGCCAGGCCTATATGGTCCACGATTTTAGGGTATATCCGTATATTTTTTACCCCCCAAATTTTCAATATACATTTTCCTCTAGACCAACTTGAGATATATCCACCATAAGTACTGACCCTGGCCCTCAACAGGGCCCCACACTCTTTTCTGACCTATTCAAACTTAGCTGTTTCATACAAGATCATATGTAATGGACCCCTAGTTGATCCTTCCCATCCAAAGGCTACATCAAAATGATTTCTACCATTCAGATTCTTGTAGTGATTTTCAAATTACCACCACTCACGTGATGCTATATAACAATGAACTTATAAGCTAAAAAGTCAACAAATTTTGGGACATCAACCCACCCAAAAAAATACGACGAAGAAGAAGAAAGAAAGAACTACAAATCTGAAAGTACTCTGCAAGCTAAGTCTATTACCAAATGAATTAAACACAAGAATTATTATTCATGACAAACTATTGAACATACCTTTCAGCTTCCATCACATATTTAAGACGTTCCCTGACATATGAAGCATCGAGGGGAGCAAACCGGAAACGGGTGCACCTGGACTGTAGGGCTGGAATAATTTTGTTGACATGATTACAGATAAGGGAAAATCTGGTGTTCCTGGTGTATTTTTCAATCACTACAGTACAAAATACATGAGTACACATAAGTATGTAAAGAACAAACAAAGGACTTGTATTAGGAAGAAAAACATGAAGTTAAAGGGGTAGACCTCTACGCAAGGCAAATTGTGCATCCTTTGTCATGGCATCTGCCTCGTCCAGTAGAACCAACTTAATAAATGGCTTTCCACTGAATAAAAAAGTGTAATCAAATTAACTAAATACATCAACAACTACTAGAGACCTCTCACATATTGTCAACCAACAAACTAAGCAGGTAAAATTGAGGACTTGCATAAAAACTTTATTTCAGGTGGTGCATAGTCATGGCATCAAACCAACCATTTGCAACATTTTGTGTGCAGTTATTTCAGAAGCAGGAACACAGGTGTATAATTAATATATCATACCCTATGATGATACTATAAAAGTGAAAGAGACTTCATTTTTAGTTCACCAGGTGGCTACTAATATATCTACAGGAAAGGGGGGAGGGGGAAATCATCTGTAGATAAGTTTGACCAGTCTTGTCACCAACAGCTGGTGATTCATACTCACCTAAACGATTCTCTTTCACAATTTAATGAACTGCACATTTTCTCAAACATACACATCCATCAATGAAACTGACTTGTCAACTGAATATCTCCTCAAGCTCTACAATTTTGGATAATATCTATAACCATCTAATATAAGGCTTCTCATTTTCCTCATACATGAATTAATCACTTTGGACCATTCATTTAATATAAATTTGGACTAGATTAATTAGGACAAGTCCAGTCTCCTAAACAGGAAAGAGCTTATACCAGCTTCCAGATGACTAGGAATTCTAGAATACTTTTATTTCAGATTTCTTCTTTGGAAGTTTTCGAATGGGTTTGATTATCATCAGATTATGAATGGAAAATTTTGCCATTAACACTGTTTCTTAGTTTTGAATTTCAATTGTATGATGCTTAGAAACCAAGTTTGACAGCCAATGTAATATCTTCATTTTCTCATTCAGTCTCGTCACTTTCCAGAGGGATAAGCTTCCATTCCCCACCATAATTTTCTACAAAAGCTGAAACCCTAGTACCTAAAAATCTTAACATTTAGGATTCCAGATCAATTCAATGTACCTGGGTCTATCCCATAGTTGTCAAGGCGTCGCCTAGGCGACACCTTGGCGTCCAGGCGGAAATGAAGGGCCTGAGGCGAGTGTCGCCTCAGGCTTACTCAATAAGGCACTCGACTCGGCTTTGAGGCGTTTCCAAGTCGTCGCCTTAGACGACTCGGACGCAATATTACACTAGGCGACCAACTTTTTAAATTTTAAAAATTGTAATTTATTTTATTCCAGATCAAAGGTAAAAAATCATTTGAAAAGTAGATTCCAATCGGAAAGAATCTAAGGGGTGAATTGTTATATAGGTGTTACATATTATCATTGTAACATTAAATTAATTTTTTTTTAAAATGAAAAAACGAGATACTCGATCGAATCGAGCATTCGAGCATACTCAATCGAATCGAGCATTCGAGCATACTCAACCCCTAACCTCTCTGGTCTCTGCTATTCTCTTCATCTCCGACTCCGACACCAACCACCAGTGACACCGGCGACAGCCAGGTCTTCCCTACAGCTCCATCTCCAACTGTAACACGCTTGATGAACCTTGACATGCTCATCTCATCATCCCAGCAAGCTCCTGAAGTCTAAATCAAATCGACCCAATTTATGTAGCTTGAAGCTGATGCTTACTACGGCCCTGCTTCGTTATTTCTCTAGAGCTTGAGTAAAACAAGACAAACCCCAGAACCCTCTTCTCAGTTGGACTCTGATTTTTGTTTTTCATCAACCAAAACTCCACTGTATCTCAGTTGCAAGCTTGCAGCAAGTCAGTGACCAAGTTGTAGCAGCTTCCGGTCACTCTGGTCACCATCTCAGGCGACGGTAAGTCGTCGGAATGCTCTCTTCCCCCCTTCTG
Organism: Hakea prostrata; assembly: GCF_041222555.1. Lineage (NCBI taxonomy): Eukaryota > Viridiplantae > Streptophyta > Magnoliopsida > Proteales > Proteaceae > Hakea > Hakea prostrata. The sequence continues at coordinate 7,255,844 of NC_142606.1, forward strand.
CAACTGATCATTAATTTTTTTCCTAAATCCATTTTGCAACTGTTGCGATTGCAGCCTTGCAACGAGTCAGCGACCAAGTTGCAGTAGCTTCCGGTCACTCTGGTCACCATCTCAGGTGATGGTAAGTCGCCGAAAAATTTTTTTTTTCCCTACGTTGTAGCTATGTTATATACTTATATAGTTAAACTAGTTATATGTCATCCGTAGCTTTGTTCACCATTTTTGTGAGTCTATGACTTGCAAATTGCACCTGATTGCATAGTTCAGAGCTGCTATCTAGAAGTTCTCCGCATTTTTTTTATTTTATTTGTAACGATTCTTATTCGTTGAATTTGTTCCATCTCTGTTTCATCTAGTGTTGGTGACATTTAATGAAGGTATGTTGTCTAGTGTTTATTTGTTTTGCTCATGCATCTATGTGTTTACTATTTAGTTACATTTTATCGTATCTTAATTCTTGTTAATGATAGTTTGATACTTGAAATTTATTTAGGACCTACTATGTGTGGTTTTGTAGTATGTTGGATGACTTGAGGTAGGCTAAATGGCTAATATTAGTTTTTTTTTATTTTTTATTATATATAAGCTATGTTTATAATGAATTAGTGTATGAGATGTACACTAAAAAGTAAAAATTTCACTTAAAACGCCTTGACCGCCTCAAAAGCGTCTTGGAGTGCGCATCGTCGACTCATCGCCCCAACTAGCAAAAACCGCCTCGCATCGCCTCGTCGTCGTGACAACTATGGTCTATCCCCATACCAAAAACCATATTGTCCTACATATTGGTGTTGGCATTATTCTCCTGACATATCATTGAGATTTTTTATATAAGGTATCTTATCACGAAAGCATATTGAAATTGCCAACATGTTGCTACATTAGCCCCCCCTCTCTCATGAGAACAACCCATCAAATCCAACTTCACATTGGGTCAAAGGTAAGTCATGAAGAAATTAGGTGTTCAGTATAGTCATGATACATTGGTCACACGTGTCATGGCTCCTTGTGCCATAAGAGGTACAGCCCAAATGGGCCAACCATATGGACGATGGTTGCCAAACAGTTGGTACATAGGAATGATATTTCTAGAACCTTAGTTGTAGATGCTCTGAATATATAATATAAGTTTTTCTCTAGGAGTTTTGGTGTAGTTGAGTAATGCTATCTCAAATCTGAATATTTTTCGTTTCGTTTCACCCTCCAAAGGACATCTTCAACCATTCAGGCTGCTGTTCAAGAAGATCTTCAAGAACAATAAGTAGACTCATCATCCCCAACTCAATTCTTCTTCCTCCAATCCTCTAAAGCACAAACCCTAGATTTTCCTCCATCTTTGTAAATCATCCACAGAGCCTAAAACTTTGAACATTTCAACCATTAGAATACTACCATATTTGGATTAAAGCACCATCATAGCACTAGGAGAAGTCAGTCCAGGCTGCGTCCCATTTGACCATTAGAAACCCTAGATTCCTTCATCTTCATCTTTCACAAAACCCATAAACCAAACCTTAATTTGTTATTACTTCAGTCTCTACAACATTCCACCAACAAGACACCACCAGACCTTCAGTGTTAGAGTTCCGTACACTCACTTGACAAGGTTGGATTTTCCTGAACTTGCTTGATGAAACCCTACACTCAAATCCTAAGTTCTACCAGACCCTAACCCTAGTTTGACCTATCCGAGCTGAACGCATCCCAAATCCAGAATATTGGTGCCTAGTTGGTCTCCACCAATATAAGACTACATTAAATGTGGCCATCTTCATTAAAGCAAACTAAGCATTGATATCCATTGAGTCTCCTTTTGCTGTGATGACCACTCCTTCGGGCATCAACCTCCAATCCAAACCACCAGATGGAAGGTAAGTTCTGCTCTTCAAGTTTCCCAAAACCTATGGGACCTGAATAAATCCTTACAATGATACAGCAGGCTGATCTCATAACTTCCCCCAAGCCTGAGCTTCCCGGATCCTTTTGGTGGAAGATTATAACTTCTAACTTCAAACCTAAGGGACATTAGAGTATATCACATTCTCCCATATTGTGAACGAAAAAAAATTCTAGTTATCGTGCATAAGCACTACTACTGGAACTAGTAATATTAAAAAGAGATAAGGTGCTTCAAAGGTTGACAACAATAATAACTAGGTTTTTTTTAATAATAAACAAGAATGTCTCAGTTTTTTCGAAGCTAACACATTTGTAATGCGAGTAAATTCTTTTAAAGTATCATTGCTCACCCAGTAACATTTTTAAAGCGTAAAATGAGCGATTACCTAAGGGAAAAGCTCTGAGTACTGGCGAAATCTTGAATCTGCTGTCTTACGACGTCGATACCCCTGTCATCGGACGCATTCAGCTCCAATATCATATTGTGGAACTGTGATCCATAAAGCTTCCGAGCAACAGCAAGAATCGTTGACGTCTTGCCGGTTCCGGGAGGACCGTAAAGCAGAAGATGCGGCAATCTGTTCTCGTTCGTAAGCCTGTCGACTTTAGCGAAAACCAAGTCGAAACCACTTCAAATGAATATAAGTGAAGAAAACCCTAGGGTAAAGGAGAGTATCTGAAGGTACTTACTCGTGTCAACGATGTCTCTGTGAGCGGCAACGTCTGCTAGGGATTGAGGGCGGTACTTCTCGACCCACGGTGTGGCTTTGCCGTTCGATGAGGCGACGACGACGTTCTTGCCCTTGTCGGGCTTCGGTGACCCATCGGCGCCATCGATATCCATAGGTGCTATCGTCTCCGCCATCTCTCCCTAACACTGAGTTCTGCCCTTCGAGCGCCCGAATCGTTCTCACTTCTCAGCGATGAAAATGCTGCATTCTGGCGGGAAACACTGGTTAGTTCTGTAAATACCACCGCATGCGATTCAAGACATAAATTTGTAACGGCAAAGGATTTCTCATGCCCACCGCGCAGTTCACTAGGGATAAAATGATCATTTCAAGTTGATGCTCTAATCTGTATTCCCATTGGCCCTATTTATCGGGATTTTTTTTATTTTTTTATTTTTTGGAACAAAGACACTTTTATATATACCACGACTTCTCCACTGAGAAGTCAGGTTTCTAACCATCTACTACCCCTCCATTGGCTATTTATCGGACTTTTTTTTTTTTTTTGGGTACCTAAGATTCATCAAAGCCAGTTTGCGCGCACCTTGATTACATCCTCAGGGGGATGCTTGTCGTCCGCAAGGGTCGAACCCATGACCTCTCCACTAAGAAGTATGGATCTTAGTAGGGTGTCAATTGGTACGGTTTCAGTACAAACTTTGAATACCGAAAACCAAAACCATACCGTACCGAATTTAAACGGTATGGTACGGTTTCGGTATTTTAAAAAAATGGTTCGGTACGGTTTCGGTATTAAATCGGTATTGGAAAATGGTTTAAATACGGTATCTAGTGCAGTACAATTTTGGTACAAATGAACTTATGACACTATTTAAATAAGATCTTGATGAAATTGTGATAAACCAATCAATAAAATTTTGAAATTTATAGAGATAAAACAAATAAATTTAATTAATAAAGATAAAACAAGTAAATCTAAGAAGATGAGTAAATGATGAAATGAAAAATTGAAATAGAGAATTAAGAATATGATAAAGGTAAAGTGTTTTAATTGTAAAATTAAATTTTATATCTCTTAATTTGGTAGAGTACCAATTCGGTACGGTTTCGGTACATACCAACGATATGAGTACCTAAAACCGAAACTGTACCGAAGAAATTTGGTTTCGGTACGTACCGTACCAATTTTGAACAGTACAATGTGGTTTTTGATGGCGCGGTTCGGTACGGTTTAACAATTTCGGTACATAATTGACACCCTTAGATCTTACCACTCTTCCAACCCTGCTATTTATCGGACTTTGCTTGGGTACCGTCAAGCCAAACACCACGGGCTGTCAGATCAAAATTTTGACCATTAAAATTTAACAATTGAGATTCAATTTCAACCGAGATTTTGGATTTGACGGTTCAAAATCTCAGCTTGACGGTTATGTGCATTTAATGCGCATGACCCAAGCAATTTCTCCATTTATCCACCAAAATATATTTTAATTTTTATCATCAAAGGATTTTTTTGGTAATGATTTGCACATCTTAGTGAAGAAATCATGGGCTCGACTCCCCGTAATAGTCTTGAATTGTTGGTTATAACCATCATCTCTCAGAGTGATGAGATAATAGGTTCAACTCTCCTAATAGTATATATAATAGTTCCAAGTTATTCAGTTGACAATGATCATCACTTCTTAGTGATGAGATAATGGGTATATTTTCTTGATGATTTATTTAAATTATACATAAAAGCAATTCGAGAATGTAATCGAGATGAATGTACAATAATAGCTTCGATGAACCTAAATAAATAAATAAAATTGGATCATTCATAATGAACAACACGTGCATAAGTTGGACTCATATCTAGTCCATTTCTAACAAGGAAATAGACCATTATTTCCTTGAAGATGTGTGACATGTGTCACAACATCACATTAAATGGTTAAAATCTATTTATAAATTACATCAATTAACTTGATAAATTACATCAATTAACTCTTTGATGCGATTTATAAATGGATTTTAACCATTTAATGTGATGTTAAGACACATGTTACACATCTACAAAGAAATGGAATGGATGGTCCATTTTCTTGTCTTGATAAATTTCCTGCATAAGCCTAAATAAAACATAAACAAGATCTATCATCATCATAGTTCTTCTTCGAGGTTTCTCTCTCTCTTGACGCAATCTACTTATTATCAAACCTAAAAAAAAAAAAACATCTATCATAATTTTTTTTTTTGTTTTTTTTTTTTTTTTTTTTGTAGTTGGCGAGTTTGTATTGTTGGAAGGGGGGAATATTACTAATATAGGTGCCACCAGACGGATACAAACTCAAGACCTCCCCATGAGAATTTAGACTTTTAACCATTCAACTAAAGACCATTATCCTACCCATTTCCTTGTAGATATGTGACATATGTCCCAACATTACATCAAAAGGTTGAGATCTATTTACAAGTCAGTCATCATATTTGACCGTTTTACTAGAATGCTAACGAAATATTCACCCATCATGGTTTCTGTTAGCTATATGGGGTATTAGTTGAATCTGCAATCTATCATTATCATGAGTGACTGGTACTACATATTTCCAGTACAAAATACAAGCAGCAGTGCAGAAAAAGAGCACGCCGCACAGATAGCTTAGTTGAAGCAATTTCTCAAGACCCATCTTTTGCTAAAGATGTTTTTTATCCACTAGACCCTACAGATTCTGTACAGTCAACTCCTGCCATCCTGAATTCAAATCCCCCTGGGGGCGGCTGCGGCCGCGTGAGCCGAACCCTCCCCTCATATGAATAGGAAGAGGGAAAGAATCCATTTCTGGCATACACCACCAGGGACTCTCGGCTCTCCAGTTCTGCAACTTCAATTGACATTTACACTTCACTGCAGCAACATTTACTTCAAACTACAAAAATGGAACTCAAGAAAACAATAATTACAATTGAAACTAACCAACCGGCAACACAATGGGGCAACACAATGGGATGAACAAAAGAAATTGCATCCTCCATTGCTCAGCTTCTTGAGAAGCTGAATTGATCCGTTGACCCTGCACTACGTATAAGTAGAGAAGTGCTCAATACCCATTCACATGCTCTCCTCTGACATCCTGTTGGACCAGATTATCTCAATTTCAAGTGTTCGAGATGACCCATCCTTCTTGTTGTCATGGTTCAAGCTGAAGAACCCACTGTAAACACCTTCTGTCACAACTTTATCTATTTGGATTGTCACCTTCCCAAGAGTAGACTGCGAGGCACACCCCCGTACCATCCAAAATAGTAAGAAACAGGCTGATGTTTAAGAGGATCAGGAAATAAAATGAATCTACATACCTTCCCAAATGTATTTTTGCTTTTGCAGAGGATGTGAAGTTTTTGTCCTCTTGGAGGAACATCAAATGCCCAAGTAAACCCTTCTTTCCATTCTGGACAAGTACTGTGGCTCACAACCTGAAAATATTGATGACACATCAGTAAGATTAATCTAAAACGCTGGAGAGACAATGCGATGTTTAGAATCTCCGAAAAATAACAATTAACACCCCAACAACCATCATGTTTTAAGGATGAGAACATGATAAAAGTATTTCAAGAATTCACCCAGGAAGTTTTGTTGTCTTCCCACCCACACCCCCCAACAAAAAAAAAAAAAAAAAATTTATCGCAAAAGAAATTCTTGAAAATATTTTGGAATTCAAGGAAAGTTGCAATAAAGCAAATATAGATATCTTATGGTTTAATCATCTTCTACGCTAATTTGGCAATCTACCTTGGTCTGTCGCGGTGGACCATTTCCTATTGTCAAAGAACAGAAGGCATTCGTGTTTCCCATGGTCTGTTTCAAGTTGTTTCCACGCTTAATGGTGACCGTCAAACACCCAGGCAAGCAATGTAACAGGCCGTCTGCTCTTTCATGGAAACTTGGAGGGCAAGTTTTCATCAGCAACTGTAGAACTGGAATTGCTTCAGCGGCAATCGTAGCTTGAGCTTTGGCAATATCTATCGGCATGGTTGACCAGGACTGTTTCAACAAGCATAAGGTGTCTAATACAGATTCCTGAGCAGCCTCATTTCCACTTTTTAGTACTCCTACTAAATGTGGGATGATGAGGGTAGCTGCTTCAGACACGTGAAGTTTAGAAAAGTTGTTGAATATCACATATACAGTTCTCAGGACTTCCACATTGAAAGTTTCTGTGGACCACAGCTCTTTCTCCAACGCAGCTGCAAGACAATAGTTTCCATTACCAATACAATGGTAAAACCAGGGAAAAAAGAACATGAGGAGAGTTACATTTGTTCCAGTCTGGAAATTGTTCACAATTTGAATATTTCATGAGCTACCACTGGATGGCTGACGTGTCTATCTTGGAAAGAATGGGAAAATTGTAGAAGATGATTTGTGTATCCATAGCATATATAATACAATCCCAAAACATGTGGTTAACTCATTAGAATATGAGGCAAAGATGAAGTTATCTTTCTGGATGGAGGCCATTCTGGTGAATTCATTTATTGGGTCCACCACTCAAAGTGAACTATCACATGCAGTTAGCAAGGATATTCATTAGTGGCTTTCTACATGAAAATACCAAAGTTTGGGTCAGCAGCCTTTGAAACTGCAGAATCAACTCTTGAAGAATACTGAAAGTTTGAAACGAAACCTAATCCACACCCCGCAAAGAGGAGAAAGAAGGAAAAATTAAAAGGTAAAATGAAGAATATGAACAAGAAATTGTCATACCTACAACTGATGGGACCTAGAAAGAACCAATTATTTTAAAAAAAAACTATATTGGAGGTCAGCACTGCCCAATGCAACAGTTGGTTTTTGAGACAAGCTCCAAGCCTCTGTGGGGGTTGTCAAGGGTCAAACTGATCTATAAATGTAACAGGTAGCAACTGAAAAGTCTACATACAAAAACATCCACATTTGGGTTACCAATGGACGAATGATCTAAAGATATGTGACAGCAAGCAACTCAAGTAAGACACAAGACCATTTTAATAGAGGGGAAAAAAACACATTGATGTCAATAAACTATTAAAAACCACTGCAATATATCCTTCCATCACTTATTTGAAACATAAAGTATAATAATTCGTATGCAAAAAACATATAATACAAGCAAGCTTGAATTGATGAATCTGACATATCATTAACAGAAAAAGAACTAAGTTAGTATTTCAGGAGAGCTTCATGGCAAGTACAACATTAAAATATTAAAGTTGAATTAGTAACCGAGTGAGACCACCTAAAAATTTGGAGAAAAATGAAAAGAAGTTTTGAGTCCTAGACAGAATGAGTTCAAGACCATCTGGAATAATATGATGCCCCCCCCCCCAAAAAAAAAAAAAATGATTCGGAAAGCATATAGAATAAAACAGTTAGAAATTGCTTACCTGTCAAGGACCTGATGAGCTCATTTGACACATATTCCTGAAGTGTGTGATTAGAAAACAAATATTTGATCAGCAAGGATGCCTGTGCAGCAACTTCTGGATTTGGAGATAGCAGAAGTTCCTGTATTGCCAATATGCCCCCTGCTTCCGCAACAGCTCGCCGATTTGTCCTACTTTGCACAACCAGGTTTTGCAATGCACATATTGCAACCATTTTCATCTCTTCAGTTGGCTGGTCTTCAAGTAAACTAACAAGCGCACGACATGCATGTACAGAATCACTAGCTCTAGCGAGTCCCTCACGCTGGAAGAGGTCACCAAGTGCAAGGGCTGCAAGAAGTCTACCAGACTGTGAACTGGTCTGTGGATCCAACAGATACTGACATAATGGAGCAATGGCATACTTGGAAATTTTCATTTCTCGCACCCTTACATTGTTAAATAGAGCCTCCAGTAGTCTTCCTGATGCTTCTTCACACTGATGAGACCTTAGGAGGTCCAGCAGTGACTCTATTGCACCAGCTTCCGCTATTAATTCAGCACTCGAAGCATCATTTTTTTCTTGAACAATTAAGGCATTGAGGGCTACTGTAATAGTGCTCTCCGACGTTGAGTGTAACATTCTCACAAGGACCACAATAGAAACATTGAAATAATACTCCGCATTGGATCCCAAAATGTTTGAAAGGACTAACGCAGCTGATTCCCACAATACATGAGGTGGTTGAGGGTCATCTTTGATGATAACCTTAGAGAGCTCAAAAATACCTCCAGCATCAAAAACAGCCTTTGGCCAGATTGTTGATATACTTTCCAAAGCCTTTATTGCTGTCTGCTGCAAGTTCAGTATTCCAATTCCTGCAAGCTGAACAAGTGGAATGATTGCATTTTGTGTTGTGATGTCTTGTTGGAAATGCTCCTGAGCTAGAAGATGAGACAGAAGTTCAGTGCCTAGCTGCTGGATGGCTTGAAAAGGTGATTCCACAAATGAAATCAAAGGTTGAATGACTTGGCTTGGAGTAAGCCTCAGAGTTGAAAGGCTCTGTGGTTTCTCCAAGATGTTCACTAGTGTCTGCAGGGCACTATGTTGTCCAGACAAACTGAAATCTGGGCGGAATAAAATCAAGAAAAGAGGCTCCACAATTCTGGCAGCAGCTGAACTTTTAGCAATCCCACTGCTGTTTGTTAAGATGCGGAACAACTCAGCAACTGACGAGCACAATGAGCTAGGTGCATCAGTGAGCAACTCAAGACAGTTATCAATGACTCCAGCTTTTACCATGTCCAGCTTCAAGTGACTACGGTCCTTCCCCAATTTTATGAGAGAGTTTATGCTTGCCTCAGAGCATAGGTGGTTAGACGTAGAAATCAAACCTACAAGAAGATCTACAACATCAAATGCTGCTGCAAGCTCAACTTGCTGTTCATCATCCAACAATCTCTCAAAAGCACAAATTCCAGATTCCACTGCTGGTCTTGTATTTGACTGCATCAGGGATATCAGAGGTTCTATAAATTCAGAGGCTATTGGCATTGCTCGCATCTTTGAGTTGCCAAACAGCACAAAACAGAGCTGCGCAGCATTTCTCTTTAATTCTGCTGACAATGCAGTTGTTAAAATCTTGTACAGGCAGTCAAGAGGGTTTCCTTCCACATCAGTAAAAAATGATGCATTAGGAGATTTTTCTGAATTCAATTTGATCAGAGTAACAAGAGCAGCCTGTTGCTCTCTCTCTGTTCCAGCACTAAGCATGTCAAATAATGGTTGGATGGCTTGCCTGGCCACTTCAGATTCTCTGATTTTCACTGCATCAAAAAGCCGATGCAGAGCCCTAGTAGCTTCAAATCTAGAATTTCTTGACCCCAAACGTAGAACAGCTATGAGTTGGTTCATAGAAATTAATGACGCATCATGACAAAGTAGATCAGAATTGCCATATAATGTTCTCAATAGTTCAGAAATAGTGGCCTCAGTTGAGTCTTGAGGACCCAAAGATAGGTACTTATTTAGAGCATCTAGAGCTCCAGCTTCTGCCATTGCCAGCTTATTCGCATCATTTCCATCTGCAAGACAGTTCAACAGGCGAACAGCAGTTGGAGGGGCACCTGGCCTATCTGGCATTGGTCTCAAAAGTTCAACTAACAACGGTATAGATTTGCGTGCAGTAGATCCAAATCTTACATCTTCAATTTCAAAGAGGTGTTCCAGAACAACTTGTTCAGGGTTACGAACTAAAAAGAATTCTTCGGATACAGAAACAAGGTTTGGTATATCTGATTCTAGGTAACCAATCATAGCTATTAATCCTGCAACTGCACCTGAATTTGCAACAGCTAGATGTATTCCCCTACTTCCACAGCAAACAAGACTAGCCATTGCTTGAGCAGCAAAGTATCTATCAATCACTTCATCAGACTTGAATAGGAGAACGAGTGAGGGTATAATTTGCATTGTGGAAGGAGATAGAACAACATTTGCATCCTGGAACAAAATTGCCAAAAGTAGCGCACTAATCCATATCTCTTCTATGTCTTCAAATTCTGCCTGTGATGAAAAAAGGCTATTAGAATGGGAACAAGAACACACGGAAGCAATTCTGAAAATATATAAAAAGAGAAATTCAGAATATGAAGGATAAAAACCTCAAGAAACAAGTTGCAATGGATAACAATTCACAATCCACAATGAAAAAGGTATATGCATACACAGTATTGCTTGAATGGATTTTTCATGGTCCTGTCAGCATGGATAATTGAAATGTCCACTCTCACATATGATTTAAACAAGCAGGGTAGAAGAAGTTGCAAAGGGGAAAAGGCGGTTTTTTATGGTGGGAGAGGTGGTATGTGATTGCTGGAGCTTAAAAATAATTTCAATGCTGCTAGTAGCAGAAAAGTAATGAAAGAAGAAAAATATTGAAGTAGAAATTGATGGGGAAAGAGAGGACCCTTTGGCTCTCATGAAACTTAATTAGGGGTGCATGTTTGGCCCTGACCCGCTTGAGCCTAGAAAGGGCCTAGGCCCAAGATTTTGGCCCTGAAGGCAGGTCAAGGCCAAATATTTTGACCCTAATTTTGACCTTAATTCAAACCTTGATTTTGTCCCTAATTCTGAACTTGATATTAGCCCTAATGGTGATTTAATTGTGGGCCTAATCCTAACCCTGATTTTAACCCCGACTTTAACCATGGATTTAATCCTAATATGGAACCTCATATTAACCATGATCCAAGCCATAATTTTGACCCTAAGTCATTCTGATCCAATGAGTCCACTTTGTTTTTTATTATTTTCTATTTCTTTTGTTGTATTTAGTAAAAATAAATGATTTTTTTTAATATGTTACCATAAAAAAAAACTAGGTTGTTTGTTACATCCTACATTTTTATTAAAAATATTCATGTAAATAATTGTAACTTACTTAGTATCAAAATTCTAAAATGACTTTTAATTAGGGTGTTTTAAAATCAAAATTATAATACACTAGGGTACATTTTAAATGCCAAAAGTTAAAGGTCACCAGACACAAATCATTACTCTTAAGCTAGGGCATTCTACGATCAAAATTATAATTAAACTACTCTAGGCTTTTTTAATGATTAAAGCACAAAACAAATTATCTCAAAAGTTATTAGGAGTGTAAATATGTGCATTAGCATATCATACTATAAACAGAAATTGAAAACCAATTCAAGTCATTCTTGCATCTAAGCATAATTTTTAGAGTTTTTTACACGGCACCCACTATTATTGGGGTGAAACTAGTGATCACCCACTATTATGCCATAAATTACATAGCACCTACTTGAAAAATTACAAGTTACCCATAGTTACTTTTTCTTGTTAAGTGAAGGGTAGAATGACATAAATGCCCTTACTTTCATTTAACTCTATTTAAATTTTAAAATTCAAATTACCCAAATTCCCTTTGGACAGTAAATTACAATATTACCCCAACTTGACTTAACATCTTCCCACTGACCAACCCACTGTGCATCTCTCCTCTCTCCTAACCTATGCCCTCTGCGACCATCTTCTCCAAACAAATGCAAATTAAAAGAGCTTGAATGTTCTTCTTTTATTGGAAGAACCAGGAAGTAGAACTAGTAGGCAGTTCGACGCTAACTGTTTCGACCCCGAATACCAGGCCTCATCAGGTTTCAAGGTTTTGAATAATTACCTAGAAGGCCTCCACTTTCCGGACCGCGTTACCAATCCTCCACATTCCCGGAGGATAGACTTTTCCATCACTAAAATACAATATAGACATCCATTAATGGTGGTTTTTGAACTTTACAGTGACAAAGGATCTGGGTTTACTAATGAGTTGGGGCTCCAAATCCTACCCTTGTTGAAGAACCGAGGGGAGAACCCTTTGAAATAGGATGGATTGCAAGATGAAGGAAAGGACGCATGCAGGGACTAGAAGAGAAACAAAGAAAACCAGAAACAATAATGTTAAGCACCTATCAACATTAGCAACTGCTACCCATAGGAGGCACAAAGAAATCGAACAATTCCTTAGCTCATGAACTGCCAAAATTTGCAGGTTCTGATCCAATGGAGTCAGACGAGAGCTCTACCGAAACCCTAACTCGTGATCCTTCTTCTGCTGAAACCCTAATCTGCGAAGCGATCCTCCGACGTCCACCAAATCATTTTCTTTTGCATCTTCAGTGATGTCCTTTCTTCCATTCAATTCTTACAATACTGCCATCTCCTTAAGAGAGAGAGATACACGGGGGGCTAGGGCTTTGGGTCTCTCAAACAATGGGCAGGGGCTAGGGTTTTGGTCTTATTCTGTCAATTTGATAACTCTTGGGGTAGTTTTTTGTAAATTTCAAAAGAAAATTAACTGAATCTATGCAATTACCATATTACCCTTATTCACTAAGGCAGATTAATTGTTAAGGTTGGGGTAATATTTTAATTTCACTACCCAAAGGGCATTTAGGTAAATTTGAATTTCAAATTTTGAATGAGTTAAATGGAGTAAGGGCATTTATGACATTTAGTGAATTAGATTGCGGCAATATTGTAAATTTACTGTTAAAGGGCATTCGGGTAATTTGAATTTTAAATTTTACATAAGTTAAATGATAGAAAGGGCATTTATGCAATTTTACCCCACTTAATAGAAAAAAGTAATTGTGGGTAACTTGTAATTTTTCAAGTGGGTGCCATGTAATTTATGGCATAATAGTGGGTGGTCACTAGTTTCACCCCAATAATAGTGGGTGCCATATAAAAAACTCTAATTTTTATAGATTGACAATTATAATTTGGAACATCTAAGTAAAATTTTAAATAGAAGGTTTTTAAGAGAAATTTGAATGACATGATCTTTAGATTATTTTTTATGACATAATGTATTACAAAAATATTTTCAACCATATTAATTGTTGACAAAAGATGATTCCTCAGTCCCCAATGATGTGATGCATCTAATATTTAATGTATATAATGAATCAATCAAATAAACATAAATCCTATTTAGGGCAAATTACATATAGACTCCATGTGTTTGTAATCAATTACATCCACTACCTTTGAAAAAATTTAATTACAAATGCCCCCTTACTGCTTCAGCATAGGTATCCATTTATAACTTTCAATTCTTAATAGTAGGGGGTCATCTGTATTTTCTTAAGAGATAATAGATGTAATTGATTGCAAACACAAGGAGTCTATATGTAATTTGCCCTACTACGTATATTTCTACTTTCTTCTAGGTACAAATAATTTGTTTTTAATTAAAAGAATATAATAGATACTTCACATCATTGGAGATGTTTTGGTCTTTTAAAAAATATATTTTGTTGATAGAGGCTACTAGGGGTGCAACTAATACTTTGATTTGTTTTGTGTTGACATTAATATTAGAAGTTGAAATGCCATTGATAATTTGTCTATATCATGTATATTATATAGAAAACTCCCTTTTGTACCCCTTAAAAAAGGGTTTTTTTTTATTTTTTTTATATTTTAAAATAGTCTTATTAATTAGGCATATATTAAAATTAGAATAATGAAAAAATATATAAAATTCTAAACATTAACATCAAATTGTGTTGGTTAGTGACTTAATATGGTTATCTTAGATCAATATTCTTATACATTGCATGGTTAGAAAACAACACGTTATATTCAAAATTGACAAGTTAGATTATGCATTTTATTGATCATATATATGATTCAAATTTGATCAGGGATAGGGCCAATCAAGAATACGGATAAGGCCAAGGCAAATCAAGGACAGGGATAGGGCCATCAAAGATAGGGACATGGGCATCAAGGATATGGACATGGCCAGGGACAAAGATAGGGACAATGACAAGGCCATTAGGGACAAGGACAACAAGTCCCGGGACCCTATCAGTGACAATCAGAGCGAGAATGGGCTTAGCTAAGAACATCAAGGCTGGGACTGGGATTGGAAAAGCCCGGCTCAACCCGGCCCTATTGCAGCCCTACACTTAATGGTGGCCATGTCAGGATGAGGGAAAACTGAAAATTCAAAGTTGCAAGAGAAGAGAAGAATGCATAAAAGTAGAAAGAAAAAAAAAGCGGGGAGGAGGTTGGAAGGAGTGCTCAATCTATAAATTCATCTTTAACAATGGGAGTTACACCATATATAAAGAATCTCGAAAGACACGTAAATTAAGATTCTAACTAGGACACTAATTCAATCAAGAAACTAAAAGAATTAGAAACCAAAAATCATACACATCTAACTTCTAAAATAAATGGAATGAAATAAATACATACCTAGTTTCTGTAAATAACATAAATTTTGAAACTACGAGTCTATGACTCAAAACTGGATCCATTTCATTTCTATTTGGAAACCCAGTTGGGGTTGGGTCGATCCAAGGCAGTGTATTGCATTACACGTCATTTAGTTAGTCCCTGAGCCAATTGCTGGATCAAGAAACCAATTCTCTTGTAGCCAGAGCTAGTTCATGTCATCGCAGTAAAGAGAGATTACCAGCTGCGATTTATAAGTAGATGACTCTGAACCTTCAGGGAAGTCTATCATTAGTGTTATTGTAAATGATACAAATTACAACCAATTAGTAGTTGATTGTAAATAGTAATTCAACCATCTGTGACTCAAAAATCATGATAAATCAACATGTTTGTAAGGAAAATGGGTCAGAGGAAAGATCAATCCGTTCCAAGTGGAAGGTGGTTTAACAAACAGTTTGACTGGCTCAGCTAGGATGTGTCTCTAAACATTGAAAAAAAGAATTTTTCCAGCCACAAAGTTGCTATAAAGAGGATGAACCAGATCATGCATGTACCTGTGGGTTGGCAGTATAAGTTGAAAGCTTATCAGCAAGGGTCTCCAGTGCACCAGCCTCCATGACAGTGATTTTGTTCTTCTTGTGAAATGAAGAAATTACTGAAAGCAACCACAAAGCAACCGTTCCACCAAGGACAGTGGCTGGATCAGGAATATCAAACTCATCTCCGTCTTGGAATATAGTTCTTTCCTTATAACATCTGGGGGATTTGACTTCAATTCCCAGATTGCAGCAGTTAGAGGTACACTTCATCATGTCTACTAGGGCATAAATGAGAGGCTTTAGAAAACCTGATGCATCAAGTGCATCAATTGACTGCATTTTGTGTTCCTTTACAGCACAAATGAGTAATGCAGCACCTCCAACTTTTACTTCTAAACTGCTTGAGTTCATTATTCTCTGAGCTAGTGAAACAACAGAGTTTGGATGGGCAATAAGAAGGTCACCCAATACAACTGGTTGATCGCTGCACAGCCTGGACAGGATTTCTATTGCCTTATCCTGAGAGGGAGGAAGCCCCTCAGCCAGGCAGCAAACCAGTGGCTCTAGGCTTGAGGGAACTTCAGCAAGAGCAGCCCAAGGTGGGTATGTGAAGTTCAAACTCAGTTTTGTCCTAGCCAAAAGTGCAACTACATCTAGAGCATCAGTGGCATCACTTCCTTCCATGTCCATTGTAGATAAGGAATCAACAATAGCAAGAACTGCAAAACGGCACTGGGCAGTTCCTCTAAGTACTTCTCCGACTGGAAAATGGTTTAATAATTGATGAAGGGCACGTGATGCATTCCTCTTGCCTTCCAGAGTGCCTTCTCCTAGTACTCTCGTCAAAGCTGAGACGACATCTTCCACCAAAGCTTCTGCAGCTATCTGAGGATCAGAGAGCAAATTAGCCAATGCAGCTACTGCAGTCTCAGCTGTGTGAACAGATGGAGTCTTTGCCAGCTTAATTAATGGCTTGACATCCTCTTCTATAACATAAGACACCTTTTTAGAGTTAGCCTTAGTTGAGCGGGACAATGCACCCAATGCCCGAGCTGACTGTGTAGCAATAACCTGAGTTTTGCTGGTCAAGAGCCTCATGCAAGGGTTAACAATTTCATCAGTAGCAAGGCTATCACAGATGTCCTGTCTACTGCTAAATAGGTCAGCCAAAACAGAAGCAGCATACTCTTGAGTTTCCTCATTCGAGGAGTTGAGAACCTGGACCAGAGATTTGAGGCCCTGATTAGCAGGACCTCCTCTATGCACAAGATCTTTCTGTGGAGCCATGGTAAGCACATGACCCAACACCCTAATAATATGAACCTTTGAACTTGGAGAATCTCCTAAAAGCAAAGGCAGTAGCTGATTGATGGTGGCAGAGTCAGCACAACGAATAAGCTTCGTAAGTGCTAAAGCTGAAGCTTCTTGTCCTTTTGGACCACCACTTTTTAGAAGCCAGAGGAATGCAGTGACAGCTCCAGCGCTTTCAACACAGGCACGTATGTCTTCACTGTGACAGCACAAATTCCACAGCACATGTGCTGCATCTTCCCTAGCCTTTTGAGATCCCACCTCCAATAGACGCACTAATGGAGGAATAACACCAGCGGCAGTGATTGCCCATTTGCTGTCGTCAACTTGGTCTGTCAAGATTGCCAGCATTGTTACAGCATATTCTTGATGCTGTTCACTTGACAATCCCAGCAGTGATATTAATAACTGAATACCCTCTCTCTTTCCAAGGGCTTCCCAGGTATCAACCCCATCACAGCACAATCTCGTTAATGAGAGTACCAGATATTCCTGCACGTCAGCTGTGGCTGTGGTTATGAGTCCTATGAGAACTTTTTTTGCTTCTGCATGATTAAGCGACCTCGAGAGGTATTTGTTACCATAAAGGCTAGCCATAGCCTCGAGGACACGCTCCTGAACCAGTTTATTATCTCGAGGTTTTAAAAGCTTTATCAGAATATCTTCTATCTGAGTTACATTAAATGGTTCTTCAACATCAGATGCTTGTTCAAAGACCATTAATGAGTAAGCAAGTGTGCCAATTATATCAGCAACAGGAGCAGCCAAGCGGGGAGACTGAGATAGTTCTCCAAGATAAAGTATTAGAGCAGACATTCCACCACATATATTCGCCAAAGTGCGTATTGTGTGTCCCTGTAGATCCAAGCCACCCTCCCCTTGCATGCATTCTTTAGATGGAGCCACAACAGCTCCAATAAGGATGGGTATGCCCTGCGAATCCACCACAGCTTTCTTAGCCCTAGTTGATTTGGATGACAGAGCTTCTAGGGCATCAGCAGCACTGGCTCGAACTGATATATCATTTTCACGACCAACTAATCGAAGCAAAGCTTCAACAGCTCCAGCATTTATGACTTTTGGGATGCTATCACTGAAAGCTGACATCAAACGAGCCAAAAGAGATGCAGCATTGGACTGAGCAGTAGCATTATCAGAATAAAGAAGTCCAATTATAATATCTAGCCCTCCTGCCTCAAGTGTGGCATTCCAGTAGGCATTCTTGTCTCCATAAAGGTTCCTCAAGGCCCCAGTGACAAATCCCTCCACCAACTTGTCCTGCTTGATATTCGGATTGAGCTGATCCCACAGAGTAGGCACTACACCTTCAGTCACAAATATTTTCACGCCCACGTGATCATCTGATAGCCCACCACATGAAACTTCATAGATTGCCTCGGCAGCTGCCTTCCTGGCTTCAATTGATTCCGATTTCAGCAGTGAGAGCAATGGCGGTATGCATCCACCAAGAAGAACTTTTAGCCGCAATTCTTCCTCCTTGCAAAGAGCACTCAAAGTTGCAGCAACATTAACTTTTGCAGCAGTAGTACCACTCCTGAGAACAGATATAAACAAAGGCATTGCCTGTGTGTGGGAACCAATAAGCATCCTTGCATCCTTCCTAGCTCTAGAAATACTAAGTAAGCGTGTTGTAATGAGCTCCTTCTCATGTTGAGATGACATGTTCGCATGTAGCTGCTCGATAAAGCGAGCAACTGTAGCCATTGTAGACTCTGGGTCATCCAATCCAGCTGGCCCATTTGGTTCTCTGGGAAGTAAGCAACAAATTTATCATCCCATCAGTAAATTTACAATCAGTTAAAAATGAAAACTTTGAAGGCAAGTTTCAGCTGATTTCGAATGATTTAACAGAGCCTAAGAGTGGGTTTTTTCAGGATAATGGAAGTTTAAAAAAATTAAATCTCAAAACCAAGGTTTTTCACAGTATAAAGATTTAAAAAAAGAAAAAAAGAAAAAAAAAAGACATGAATGGAGGATTTGAGCATTAAACGATTCAGTCACTGGAACACAATTTACTGTGAACCCATCGTTGTTAAAAGAGACAGAGAGACCAAGTTAAATGAGCAACACTGACCTAGTTTCAGATGTAGACAAAGATCTACTCTGTACAGGTTTTGACATTTGCGCTAATTATCAGTCCCAGTTCTCCGTGTGGCAACCTATGCATCATCAATGTTATTGAAGTAATTCAATAACATAAACAGCTCAGATATCTGTCAAATCCAAAAATAAATAGAGAGATACAGGTAGAAAAAGAAAAGATTCTCCAGTCAACTTCCGAGTTCCAAATAGAACAACTAAAGAACTAAAAAAAAATGCAGAAAGTTTCTACAGCCACGCCACATTAATTCCAGTTCGAAATTCTAAGATTAGAAAAGCAGAAAAAATACATATTTCACACAAAAGAAACAAAAACATTGACATCAACAACATATACAGCACCATATGCAGAGATCACACAGAAAAAGATACCTGACCACTCTCTAATGCAAATGTTAAGAACTCCCCCTTGGAATAAAGCCCAGATCCTGCTCCTCCTCCTCTGCCGGAGAAGCATAACACCTCAATTCTTTCTCTGCATCGAATCCCTTAAGAAATCCACTAGGTGGGGGACGAAGACAAAGGGAAAGCTCACTTACAGCAGTATCTTCCCTTGGAACTCCAACAGTCATCCACTGCAACAGCAGAAAACCATCAATGCTAAAAACCCAGATCTTCAACTACCCAAAAAGTTAAAAGCTTTGCGATAAGTAGCTGAATTCCTCTGTAACAATGAAATTAACTATGTCTTGTCTAGCAGAAATGGCGGAAAATAAAAACAATAAACAAAAAGACCCGACCAGTACGGAGATCGGATCAGAAGGACATTCATGAACTAGGGCAACAACCGTCATTTTCTCCACGGTTAAAAACCCAGATGCATAAAAGAGAAACCATAATAACGAATTTCAGTAACCAACAATCAAGTAGAACACAACCCACCTACTAATTGAAAATTTCTTGAGGAAAACAAGAAAAATAAGAATCTGTTGGTATTGGTTTGGTACATCCGGTATAGTAAATAGATTAAAAGAAGAACTGTAGAAAGAGAAAGAGCACTCCTGAGTCTTCCTTCTCTCCCAACTTTACAGTTCCTTTTGGTTTTCTCTTTCCTAGTCTTTCCCTTCTTTTCTGTGTGTCGACGAAAACGGGCGTTTTGTTCGGTTGGAAGGTGATAGCAACTAGAAAATTAACGCCTTTTCCCAAATCCCAACTCCAATTTCTTGGCTTCATTTTTACTTTTATTGATTGTTTTTACAGACTCACTCTCTCTCTCTTTCTCTCACTTTCACACACATTAGTTCACCATAATGTGTTGCCATTATTGTAATCTCTCTCTTATTGAGATTAGTAAAAATAAATAATAAGTATGTCTGTCACCCAAATTATCATATTATCTTGGAATCTTACTTAAATTACAATATAAAGATTTCAAGTAATAAGGTTAACAGGACAAAAGGTTTTTTTTCTTCTTTTTCTGTTTTTGAGATTGATCTAGATCCAAAAAAGGACGGATCTTTTCTAATATAAACAATAGGATTTAATTTATTGTTTTCTTTAATTTTTTGTTTTATTGTTTGATAGCTTTGGTAGGAGATCCAGAATTCCATGCATCATACGTAGCTTAACAGATGTGGTCCATTGCCGATGATGGATGAATGCAAAGAGCAAACCTGACACCAAAGCCTTCTTGTACAGGAGAGTTCAAGAACAGTTTTTGTTAGGAGATTGTTTCAATGCTTTGACTTCAAAACTACAAAATGGGAGGCAAACCCAAGTCGCAGCATTCAAATTTCAGAGTATCTAAGGTTCCGATTCCATTCTAACAGGTTTTACAAATGGAAAAGACTGTTTCCTGATCCCAATTTTGTCCCTGTAAATGAGAACACTGGGAAGTGAACAACATGTAGAAAATTTATTTCGAGTTAATAGAGACATTTGCAACGTGTGGAGAACCCTACCAAAAGAATTGGACAGAGTGGCTGCTGGGCACAGATTACAGTCCCTTGCATGTTCTCCTTCCGTGTGTTTGCTTTCTGGATTTGTGGCAGCACAGGAAATGAGGCCCAGAACACAGTTTTCTCCATCTGCTACATCACTGTTGCCATGTGGAACTGAACGATTCTACTGTGGATTTAGTTGGATGGATGTTGACTCAATACCTAAATGTCGCCCATGGACAACACAAATGCCACAGGGAGACAGGGGCTCACAATACGCCACAACCAGTCAAAGAGCTGCTGCTGTCATTCAAGGACCCTACGTCGACAATGCATATGAGCACAGCAGATGCTGTAAGAGTGGTCACAGAAAATAAAGATATTCCCCAATTCTGAATCTTTTGCCTTCAAGATAGAGGCTTATGTTTCCTTGGACTTCTTTACCACATAAAAGAGGTGAAATTCATCTCCGAGATGTAACTCTCAATCAACTTTATATAAGCCCCCCACTTATAATGCAGTGAAAAAAATATAAGAGAAGCACAAACCTCTATCCAGATAGATTATTTCAACTCCATTATTTCTGGAAAGAGAATTGATATTCAAGAAAGAATTTTTTACTAGTGACCATCCCTTGAGTGGGAAAAATTACTCATAACCCACTTCAGTAAAACCCAATACTAGTGATTCTATTAGTTTTGAAAGTTGAATGCCAATTTTGCCCTTAGACTAAATTTTCATCCCAACCCTTAGATATGTGAAGGGACTTCTACCTACACTTTGCATGCCGGAAATGCCGATAGCCGCCGGCCCTGCTGAAAATCACCCACCACCACCACCGTCCCCTGCTGAAATTCTCTCTCTCATTGTCCCCACCTCCACTGCCGGGCACCACTGCTCCTGCTGAAAATCATCCACAGGAAACGATCACTGCTATGTTTCTCGCTAAATCTTCTGCTCCTACTCAGTAACTGCGATTTAGAAAGATTATTAACTAGAATTTAGAAATTAATTTTGGCAAAGCAAGATTAAGGGATGGGATTATAATTACTGGAATGTTTAACAGCTTGATGAAGCTCAAGCCTTTCAATCTTAGGGAACCTTCTCCACATTAAGAACAAGCAGAAACCTTAGTTCTGAAGATGGGTCTCATAATTTTATCCCTCAAAAATTAAAACCACAACAATGGAGAAGAATAATTAAGAGATTAAGCGAGTAATAATTAAAAACCTGCTTAGGATCAATGATGGTGTGGCATTCGTAACACCAAGAAAGCTTCCTTAATTGGATTCCTCTGGTGTGGTTGGACCTGGTTGAAGCGGCCACTGGTTTCCGGCTTAGAAGAGATATTTCTTGACCCAGAGAGCTGTTTTCTGACGAGCTATCAGACTTCTATGTTACAGAACAAACATTCCAGAAGGCTTATTTCTGAAAAAGCATTGCTTTAAACATGGTACCATACTAGTCCAGACAATCAGTACATCAGCAGAGGCTGCAAGATTGAGTTTCCATGGAGTAAGATAATCGGGGAATAGAAATCATACATATAAACTCAGACACTCTCAGGCCATATTGATTCAAGCGCGACTAGCATAAATCAGCATTCATCTATATTTGCTTCTATGTTACAGAACAAACATTCCATAAAACTTGTTTCTAAGCCCTTGAAAGCATTACTTGAAACACGTACCATTACAAGTCCAGAAAATCTGTACATCAGCAGAGGCTGCAACATTGAGTTTCCATGGAGTAAGATAATCACTACCTTCTACCCAAAAAAGAAAAGAAAAAAGAAGAAGAGACAATCACTACATACAGGATGGAGTAGCTGGGATTGTTTTAGAGAATGAAGACTAAGTATATATCCTTTTTCCAGATTTTCATATCATAACCCAAGAAAAACAGACTAGTATAACCAATACAAGAAAGAAAACCTACAAAACCTCTACCTGCATCAAGATTGGAAGATACAGCACGGCACACATTCCTGAAGGGTGAAGATTGCAAACAAAACCCAACTACAAGAAGCTGCTTTTTCACTACCAGGAAATACATATCAACCTATCCAAACAAGAAAATCTTCCTATCTCCATATAGTCCCTTCCATCAGCAAACTAGCAAAGGCGATTTCAAGTGCTCAACACACTAAGGTCTGAGCACCATCTTCAGACGCCATCAGTGATTCACCTGGTGGAACAGCACTGGATCCATCAGATGCCGGGTCTCTCTCTGTTTCACTCTGCTTATGTACCTGCTCCACCTCTTGATTGGGAAATACTTCTGATTGCAAGGATGGGGCAATATTGTTCACATGTAACCATGTTAGTTCCCATAAACTATCCCCACCAAGAGCACTTCGACACACAAGGACTTCCCTTGTTTTCATCACAAGCAATATGTTCTTAAGAAGTTCAGGGACTAGTTCCTGAAGCTTTTCACTCTTCTTCCCTCTAACCTTAGCCTTCATATATTTCTCCATACGGCCAAGGACACCTAACCATAGCTTGCAGAATGTGGATAGCTTAACAAGATCATTCAGCAACTGTAAGAACACTTTTGACAATAGCTTCATAGCGAGAACAAGTGTGCCTTCTATGTTCTTGTAGTCCTTTGGAGAATGTCCCTGAGCAATTTCTAACAGGTCATCAAGCATTGTGAAGATGACCAGCTCAAAACACTGCAACCATAAAGTGTGCAGAAGGGAGAACCCATCCACACCCGTCAAGCACTTCTGCAATGAGGACAGCGCATGGTTCCTTACATCTTCTCTCTGGTCCAAACACACCTTTCTCAACCCCTGCACTAGCCTCAGCCACATCTCCCCTATATCCTGAGACATTTTTGCAACAGCCTCCTCTCCTGCTGCTTCCTTAGCCTCAGAAGACCACCGTGCTAGACAGGTCACAGATCCTGCCATCAAATCCAGTGCACGTATCGACCGCTCTGCCTGCCCAACACGAGACTCAGCAAACTGCCTTGCAGTATCAACACACAGAATGTAATTTGCAGGAGAAAGATGAGCCCCTTCTGACATGATAAACATTAATGCCTCAAATCCTGCTTCAGATGCATCAGGATGGCGCGCAGTGATGGACAGAATATTCGTGATTGTGCGCCAACCCATCTGGGATCTGATGTGTGTGGCATTAGCTTTCACAAGGCGCATGACTTCTTGTGTGATGTTCTCACAATATGCATCAGCAACCCGAGCATCAAGCTTTGACACAAGTTGCAGCGACCTCAGTAACTCATCAGCAAGGTTCTCTTTATAGGGAAGCAACCGCTGGCATATTCGAAGAAGTCCAAACACAGCCCTCTCTACCAGAGCACAAGGCATTACAGTTGACTGAACAATGTTTGATATATGCTCATAAACCCCCTGCCACAGGAGACCAATCCTATCGCGATTATTCAAGGTGATAGCTATCAACAACTCCAAGCAGAAGACTGCAGTGTCTTCATCATCAGGAGAGCTATTCCCCTTCTGGGATCTTCCCGCAGCCCAGATAAGAGCCCGTGCAAGATGCAACAGTGAATCAGCTTGCAGAAACTTGCTTTCTGTAAATATGCTATCAATGTGGCACTTCTGAATAGTCTGGAGAGTGCGTTGATGAGCTGCCAATTGTTGTTCAGTAGGTTGTGATCTTGGCTCCTCTGTGTCAAGAGATAAGAGCTGGCTGAACCGGCCCATAAGTCCAGAGGATCTACGAGGAGTACCCATAGAAGGTAACTGGGATGCAGACAGTGAACTTGTAACAGGTTTTCCATGAGAAGAATCAGCAGCAACCTCCAAGTCATCAGCAGCATCACTAGCTACACGAGCAGGGAGAAGACCAAGCTTGTGCAATCTTAAGATGCAGTCCAGAATGTTTCTCCATCCAGTGCGAATATAATCACCATAGTTATTTGCAATGGTGAATACAGTCACAGTGGCCATTCTAGCTTTTGTATCATCACCAAAAGCAAGAACAGGTTCCTCTACTGAAGATGGATTAATGAGAGTTGTGAACTTACAGAGGGACACAACAAGGTCATCCAATACATCTTCAAGATGATGACATGCCGAAATCTTTGCAACAGCCAAGAATCCATCAACACATGTTTGGAATACATCTTCACTTTCAGCATGATCAAATACCACAGAGATAGCAGCAATTGTGGGACCTGACATTATTGCAAACATATCATGGTCCAGGAAGGGTCTAGAATCACACATAACAAAAGGAGCAGTCTTCTTTGACTTGCGCATTAGATCAATCCAACGGCTAGGTGTCATCTCGGAGAAACCAGAACCTTGTTCTGGCGTTGTTCTGATCTCATTCTTGCAGATTGAATGATAAAGTTCTGATAGGAATTCCCGAGGAAGATCATTCCCTCCATTGATGTGTCGATTATTCCGGATAAAATCCTCTTCAGTCATCTTCTTCTTCACTTGTACATTGTGTTGATCAGTATTCAGCATTATTAATGAATAGGACAATACAAGTGCAGCATCTTTGTTGGCTAGAATCTGTGGTGATTGCTCATAGTACCTCTCTGAGAATGCCTCAAGAACTCTCTGTATCTTTTGTGACTCACCAGGCAATCGAAAAGTTTCTAAGAATAGCCGTAGTGCAGTATCCAAATTCATGTCTTCAAAATCAAAAGTTCCAGCAAATTCCTGAAGCACTTGAACACAGAACTCATCATGATTTCCCAGGAAATCACCCACAAGATTCTTATCTAACCCAGCTGTGTACCTGAAAAAGCAAGCAACACTTTGAGGGTCAAGCTTGTCAGGTAATAAATGTGTTCCCTGCAGAAATTCTAGCCCTTTCTTTGGATCTCGGTTGAAGTGATCAGCACCAATCATCAACCTTCTCTTAATGTATTTTCTCCGACGGACAAAAGGAACCCAATGATTAGAATCAGCATAGTTCTCACACTTCACAGTCCAGAAAGGTGTATATTCTTCAAAATCAACTGGAACCTGCTCCAAAACAGTTTGCCCATTGCCTATTCTTTCTGCCATTCCCTGAATCACAGCAATTAGACCATCCAACGCTAGAATATGCATTGCTGACAAAGGGTAGTTCACTGGAAATGCACTCTTTGACAACAGGTTAGCGAGGTCTTCAAACACATTACTGCAGGTAATATCACAATCGAAGTTGGCATACATCTCTGCCATGAATGTTTTCTGCCTACAAAAGTCAACAAGGGCCTCCATTGCAACCTCCTGCTGATGATATGAAGCTCCATGCCTGCTTTGTGCAAGCCTCAAAATGACACAAGAAAAGAAAGCCTCCAATTGTAGTTTTAGCTCAGAGCGCAAATGATAATACAGATTGAGAACGATGCCACATACAGTCGAAAGGATAAGTGGACTCATTGATAAGCCAAACTGCATGAGGTTACGGAATAGCTCATCCTGTATCAAGGCCAATAATTTAGAGTGTTGCTTGATAGAAGGCCCACCCAATTCAATAGTTGAGTTGATCAAACCTAAAGCAAAAAGTGGCACATCCTCATGAGTTGCCATAGAATTTGACCTGGGACCCATGCCAACTTGCTCTATGTTATCTAACAAGGCACACAAAAAGTGAAGTATCTCCACCATGCAGGGTACCCCATATGGCTCTGTCATTAGCATATCATTTGGAGCAGCCTCTTTTCCATTGCCAGCCCCAATAGTGCTTTCATCGTTCAAGCTTACCCGAAGACCTGAGGAAGCATTTGAAGCCAAACCAACGGGAACCTGACCATCATACTCTGAACTGTCATTGCCATTGTCTAATTGTTTACTACTCAAAGAATAGTCCTTTTCTAAGCCTCCCACCTACAAGCAAAAGAGCAGTTTCATATTAAGAAGATAGTATCCACAGTGAAGCAACATAATATGAGAAAAGGAGACAAAATATTGCACCAAAGAAAAAAGCCAATTAAAAGGATGCATTTACAAACACCTCTTGTTTGACATATCTTCCTCCATTATCCAATAGACGTTCGGTTTTATCGATCTCTGGAAGGTGGGAGAAGATGCACCTAACAAGTTCATGCATAGTGTGGCGAGCTATCCGCTGCAACAGCTCACCTTTTGATCCTGCTTGATGAACTATACGAAAACATGTGTTTACTATGTTGCAGACATGCTGGTTACTCAGTACAACTGATGCCTTACTTTTCATGCAAGCAAGGAAAACCTGGAGTATCTTCATCAATACTACTTCTTCTGAAGCTGGATCAGTCACCTCAAATCGGCAACTTGTCACAGCATCAACCACCAAATGCATAGCATGTTCCACATTCACAGTATTCAGATCAAGTATGTCAAGAGTTAGAATCTTGTAAACAGATGACAAAGCCACACTAGTGATTGGAGCACCAGTTTCATCAGATCGAATTACATCTAGAAATGGCAGGAGATATGCCTCTGGGCTTATTGATTGCCACTGATTTTGCCATGAAAAAATTTGCTTCCGCAATGCCTTCAAGGACTGGATGAGAGAGTGCTCTAACTGGTCATCTCCAGTCATATAACGACCTCCCCACCTAACATTTCTTCTCATAACTGCCAACACAGCACCTATTTCTGAGTTAACCATACAAGCTAAAGCACCTCCATTTGATGAACAATCACATTCTTCAGGCTCTTCCTCAATTGCCTTGATTCCAGGCTGCATTCTGAGACGCCCCATATGTACACCAAATTGATGTTAAACAACTTAACTGCTAAGTGTTGTACTTGGAGCTACAGAGTCTGCACTGTTTTTCTTTTTGGATGGGTAACACTCTGCACTGCTGATTGAAGATATTAAATACAAACAGAAAAGCGTAAGAATTTTCATATGATTAACAAAACAAATGAATAAAAAGTCATATAAGATAAACACCTTTGCAAGTGGAAATACAGAATGCATAAAGAATAAAGAAAATGAGAGACAGCAAGATCAGCATTAGGAAGTTGCTAAGTTAGATAACTAGAGCAGATAGCCCTTGAATATGAATGGCAAGACTTAGCAACCAGGCATAATAATGAAAGCAAGATTTGGTGAAAGAAAAAAAAAGTAAGAACCTACCATTTCCTTCCAAATACAAAAACAAAGGAACTTGTATCACCTAAAACCAAATTAACTAATTAACCATTGGAGAGGCCATCAAGGCTGTATTAAGACTTAATACATAGTGATGCGGAACGAGGGTAGGGTCAGAGCTCATTTAAAAAGATCTACATCAGGAACCATCAGAACCAAATTAATTAATTTATCACTGGAGAGCCACCGACTTAATAGATATTGAAGAAGAATCAGAGTAGGGGCAGAGCTCATCACAAGGATCTACATCAGGAACCATCAAAACCAAATTAACTAATGTAACATTGAAGAGGCCACCGAGGCTGTATTAAGATTAACAGATATTGAAGAAGAACAATAGTAGGGCCCATCATAAGGATCTACATCAGGAACCAGAGTTGACAGGTGACATCAAAATAGTCTGACAGGACAAGTTGAAGTGAGCAGTTAACCCTACGGTCCCCACTACTACAGGCAGACAATCAGACATATTAAGATGAAAATCATGGAATTACCAGTTGGTTCCAGGAGAGCCAAAGTATTAGCAGTAAATCCCAATTTCTACCAAACGAAAATGCTTTGAAGACTGTTCGGATCCAAAACGCATCCGAATGACAAAAATAAGGTATATGGTGGTAAGTTTGCCTATATCTTGTTGAGATCTTCAAAATGACATGGTCAAGGGTGGTCAAAGAGTGGTCAAGAGTCATTTGGTCATTTTCTGGGTTCAGGGTTTTCCCATTCCATCACAGATCACTCATTTGTTTAAGAGGGTGCAATGGATTTAGGCTGTACCTTACTATTCACCTTTAAAGCAAAACAATCTCATAGGTCATAGCTCGGGAGTGGATATAGTCTTCGGGTGAACCATGTTAGATCCTTGTGTAGTGCGTTTGTTATTTTCTTCTATTTTCTATTTTTCTATGTTGATTTGCCAATACAAAGACCTATTAATTTGATATATGAAGCAGTCATGCACATGGTCTCAATCTAGTTGTGAGTATGGTCCTAATCTACAGTAAGGAGTCACTTGTGTGCGTCGACTGCAATTTGCTTTCAGTAGTTTCCAAATATTTAACAACATAATGGTAATCAGTACTACGATATTCTTTATACTTAAGATGTACATTTTTGTGAGAAGACAAATGATATTCATAGATACATAAAACAAAATACACTTACTATGCTTTACAAACCCTGATGACATAAACAGTTCCACAAGAAGATTTGCCCTAATATTAGGTTAGTGGTATCCAACTTACAAAAGAAGGGGATAGTTTATCCCGGACCACCAAACATTTGGCTATCCTAATATTTTCCATACATGAATCGATCACTACTCCTGTCCAAAAAATAAATAAATAAAGCACTACATTAAGAACTGATCCAGAACCTTTTTTCTATCCCTCAGCACCACAAGCTTTGAACCTCCCTAGCAGCCTTTTTTTGAGTCCCAGCTGCAACCTGTATCCCTTTCAACTTGGAGAGAGATAAAATTCAGTTTATAACTCTGGCAAGGATGCTGTTCACATGTGTGATAAATGACAGGTACCTACTTTTGGTTTGATCCTTGGATTCCATCAGCTCAGAATCATTGCATTGGTAGCTCTAACCAGAGTAGGGTTTTTTTTGTTTTTTTTTAATATAACCAGGCACTCCACTGTGGCGGATATAATTGGGGGCAGCAATACAAATCACTCACCACCACGACCAACAGTATCAAGCTGTGTCGCCTAAAAATGAATGGTGCTGTTGAAGCTACAAATAAAAACTTGATGAGGATTCTTGACCAGGAATTTTTCCCTTCTCTGCAAAACAGTGTGGCTACTTTTTCTTTTTGTCTTCCTTTCATCTATCTAATGCTTCTGATTCTTGTATGTCTTTAATTTCAAGCAATAGGGAATTTGCTATTAAGCTAGCTGGATTGGCTTTATATTCAGTGAATTTTTCCTGTGTTAACCATGATTCTACAATGTGATGAAGGCTTTTTTTGTAAACTGAGAATTCATCCCAAGTTTAAGCTATCCTTTTGGTGTCTTGAATGCAGGGATATTGGTCAATGCTGTTTTGTCTCAGTGGACCTCGATCAATCCCTCATGTGTTTTGGCAAACGTTGTGCCAAATTAATATGGCACATTTTCATTTCTTGTGAATGGACTAAGCGTAATTTGGGATTGAGAACTGAGTTTCTTTCTCACAATTCACTGCTTCACCTCTGTCAATCTATTCTCTCAAATTTGTCATTTGACTTGACAGACCTTCTCTTCACATTTTCATTTCTTGTGAATGACCTAAGCATATTTATGGCGGGCCCTTGGGATTGAGAACTGAGTTTCTTTCTTATAGTTCACTGCTTCACCTCTGTCAATCTCTTCTCTCAAATTTATCATTTGATTTGATAGACCTTCTCTTCAGCGGGTTCCATGGATGTTCTAAGTTCTGATTCTTACTTGCTACTTTATTTGGAAAATGTGTAACAATGTGAAATTCGACAAGAAGTCTCCTAAACCAATGTGGGTCATCAAGTGTGCGAACAGATAGATTGCTGATCTCAGTTTATCTCCACCAATTTAGGGGATTTTTGTTTGAAGAACCCTAGTTTTACATATTAACAATGTATCTGTTCAGTTTTTATTCTTATCTAGTTTCTATACATTTCCCTATTTCAATGTGTGCAGGAGTTAATAATTGAAATAATTTGGGTGGATCTTCAAAAATTTTCTGAATGGGTGGTTTCAGGTTCTTAGCTTTGATGGATAGGATCAGATTTTTTGGAGGGTCAGATTACCTGCATACAGCATGGACTGGATCACACACAGCTTCTCTCTTGCCATGTTCAAGTGATATGGTGTAGCAGGCAAACCGTCCTTGATCATCATTAGTACCATCGACATCTCGAATGTCTCTTAAATTAACCCCTAATTTTTTAGACATTCTAAGGAAAGTGGGAGATGCTTGATTTAAAAAACTTTGATAATGATTTTTTGAACCCAACAGTGGGATGATGTAAATGTTCTAACCTTTTGTAAATGCTTTTAAGTAATGAATTCTCTTTTTCACCAGAAAAAGAAAGACCACGTTGGGCCAGGCAACTTGACTGATGCCTTCTCTGAACAGGGAATTCTCTATACAGAGGGAGATAAACCAAATCAAACAACCAATATCACTGGTCCAATACTATGTTAAGGGTCTGATTAGTCCTTCACTAATACACCCTATTGGGATAAGCATAAAGTTGAAACAAAACTTAAAAACATTTTATAATCCCACATCACGTCCCATGTCCATCACAGTTAGGGCCTTAATACATACCAATCCTTTGACTACTGAGCCAAAGGGGAAGCCTCTTAATTGGATTTGAAATGGCTTTGACATCTTAGGTCCACTTAAAGGAGGGACGTGGGAAGCCTGATAGTACAAACCACTGTTTATCTTCCCAATCTCCAACAAAAATCTTACCACAAAGTGGCTGAGACCATTGTTTCCCATATTCTTTGGCTGGGCTCTTAATACAGCATCCCTATGGAACCTATGACAATTTATAAGGTGTCACCATTGATATGACCTTGACAGACAACAAGAATGTGTAAATCATCACATTATTATGTACTCTTCTTCTATCCTGCAAATCAGACACAATATGATCTTCCACAATGAGGGAACACTCTCATTATGGATTTCTTATCTATATGGATGTAAAATACAGCTTTGGCGAGAGACACTGCTATCAAAATCTCAATATTTTCTCATAAGAATTCAAGTCATACTTGTTAATCAGCTGAATTGCCATCTACTATCATACAAGAAACCATATTGGTGTAGCTTGTGACCTCAATTCCTACTTAATCTCCTCTAATTGATAAAACACAGTTTGTAATGAGACTTGCTAACCGTATTTATCATACTACGATCACAAAGAAGTCCACCGGCTCTACTTGGTATGGCCCACTTTCAAATAAAGAGATACCACAAAGAAATGCATAAAAGCTGAACCCTTAAAATGATCAAGGCATGAAAATCATAATCACTCCACTATGTTTGGTTTTGGGACTTTTGGCGTCATTGACTCATAGGACTTCAGAGTTCTGATCTGCTACTGCTACTGAGATCTGTCAATTGATAGCTTTAAAAAAGCGTTTAATAGCGCCTCCCTTTAGCTAAGCTAAGATGATTCGTCACAGAGAAGGAAATGTGGTTTTCTAAGTCTGACAATCCATGAACTAAACTAAATAAGAAGTCTGGAATAAATGAAAATGGGGTTGACCATAACTACTGGGAACTGGGTAAAGAGTGACGGAAGTCTACCGGAAATGATGAAAAATCGGAAACTGAAAACCAAAACAACGATAGATATGTATGAAAAACATGACCAAAGATCACCAGAAATGATGACTCCAAGGTTGAACACTGCCTTTGTTACCTCCAATTGAAATGAATCAGATCTTAGAAGGGCATTAAATTCACTAAAAGGACTGATGAAGATAAAATCCTTACCAGAGATTGTCGAGAACTCCGCCGCCGGCAAAAATTTGACCTTCTGGAGCCAGGTTCAGCTCGATCTACGGTCGCGGTTGGGAAAGCAGGAGATGGACCTCTTCTAGTCTCGAGTCACTCTTGATCTTCCCCTTTCACTCCTTTCTCGCCCCAGAAAAGTGCGAATTGATAATTTGATATTTCTCTGGAATTACGAAATTAGCCACTACTGGTTTTGCATTTACCATAAAAGTTTGATACTCCTAAGTATCGCTTTACAATTTTACCCTTCTAATCACCGGAATCTTTCTCTGCAAAGCCACAACCCTTCTTGCTCCACTTTAACAAATTTTGCAGAAATCACTCTCTACACCAGAAAATTTTCTCCGTCATCGAAATCGAAGGCGTCAAAGGCTACTTGATGTTCTCTTTCGGTGAGGATGAGCCAAGGTTCTATCTTAGATTGAATTGAAAAATTTTAAATTCTTCTTCTCCGATCGATGATTTTTGGAGCCGAACCCTGCATCTCTAGAATGTGGTTGAGGAAATGTGGCTGCAGGGGTTCCGTCCGCGTTTCCTCGAGCGACGGCGAGATTTCACATACCGGTGGCGACTGGGGTTGCAGATCAAGAACAGCGAAGTGGAGAGAAGAACTAAGGGTAAAATTGACCAGAAAAAATAGTAATTGATACGGAAACCTCGGTTTTGTTCGATTCTTTCCATATTTGTTCTCTTGTATCCGGTCCGCTCATTTAAACCGGCTTTTACCAGGAAAATGACGATTAAACCGGCAGTTTCGGTTGGTTCCAAAATGATCGGAGAATCCTTCAATTTAGCCAGCGGCCACCTTTTGCAAAAATTTTCATGTCAAAAATCATTTGAAAAAAAACAATTTTATCAGAGAGTTTCCAGTTGATTCTTTTTGTTTTTTAGAACAAGAAACATCATAAACTGTTTTTCGTGATTTATCAAACGGAGGAATTTGGTCTATAAGTTTGAGATCACAGAGTTGAATTTCTAGGCAACCATTATATGCAGGTTTTTTAGTTATTTGCTGACCAGCTAGTCCCAGTCATTTCCATACTAGCCAGATGTTTAGCAGAGGCCCAAATAAAGTCCACTTACTCAGAGGCCCAAATAAAGTCCACTTACTCTTAAAACGAGGGTTGCTTATAACCAAGGCCTTTCCCAACTTTGGGTTGGTCAGTTGAGAAAATTCACCCCAATGGGATTGTCCATGAACTTGTTTAGTCAAGCCCAGCCCCAAAAAAATTGTTCAAGCCCATGCCCAAGCTTGGTTGAATTTCTTACCGGTGTCAACGAGTTGGGTTGGCCCCAAATACTAAAATTGAAACCCAAACCGTACCCAATCCTGTAAAGGTTTAGGGTTTAAGGTTTAAAGATCTCCAAACCAAACCTGACTCTGACAAAGCCCAACCCAACCCTACTCATTCTGATTAACCCTCATAGGGTCGAGTTGGCCTTGACTAACCCTATTTCCCAATAAACATTAGGTTCAGGGTTAATCAGGCCCAACCTGACCCTATCAGAGTTAATATGGGTAGGCCAAGTTAGGTAGGGCACTGTCAAGGTCATGTTAGGGTTGAGGAATTTTAAATTCTGACAAGTTGGTTTGGACTTGGGTTCCAATCTCAATCTCCAAGGTAGGATTATGGTTCAAGACTAACAGAGCCCCCCCGCCCGTTGACACTCCTATGATTTATTTGGCTATTTAGTCATACATCACAAGGCTTCCTTGAATATGATCTTTTTTTGGGTCAAATCCTTGAGTATGATCACGTCATCTCAAATGACTCTCATGGCTTCTCATTTTTTGAGGTCACTCCTAAATCATGTACAATAGCTCATTCCTTACTTTATCTGATATTTACTTTCTTATTTAGTTATTATTAATTATAATCATTTAAGTTTTATATACCTTAAATAGACTTTTTATTCTTACTTTTTAATTTCATATGCCCTTTGGGATTTTTTTCCTTACCCCATCCGTTGCATAGGATCCATGTTGTAATCACAAATAAAGTTAATGCATGGTTCATGTACAATTTAAATAGTATAAAATACGAAAGAATATGCCGATTACACAAGTCTATAATAAATTAATTACTCCAGTTTATAATCTTGGTTAAGATATATGTTCACACATAAAGGAGCATTAGAAAACCACAAGCCTATGTGCCTGTTATATGTGTAGAAGATACTGAGACTGACCTCCAGGGCCTCCGATCTCCTATGACAATCTTACCATTAAATTTAAAAATCATATATATAATAATAAAAGATTTAATATTAAAAACATTAATTAAAAAAAATATCGAGTTAACATGATCAATACAAATAATAATATTTAACAAAAAATATCACACGGGAAAGAAACAATAGATTGATATTAACAAAAAATCAATTTGTTTATTTCAATTATGCATTTTTTTTTTCATCCAAAGAAAAGCAAAAATATTTAATTATGCTGTCTAACAACTTGTGAGTATACTAACAAAGCAATTAAAGAAAGAAAAAAATAAAAACATCTCAAATTGACAAATGATAATGGGCTATTTGTGCATTTACAGCTTTGACCTTCAGGTGGTGAAAGCTTCCTTTGTCAATTTTATTATAAGAAATCTTATATTGGACTTCTCCCTAATGCATATCTAATTATAAAACTATTTTATAAAGTGATTGACTTTTTTTCTATTTTGAAAACTTTGTATGACCCCACAAAAAAAATAAAAAAATGAAGGTGTTTGGGATTAGGCTTATCAAGTGTACATCAAGGGGATGAAGTTGAAGTGTAGCATCAATGAAATGCTATTTAATGGCGAAGTAATTTATTGACTTTTGAAATCTTATCTCATTGTAATTCATTATTATTATTATTTTGTTTGAAATCTCTAAAGAGAGAGTCTGACACTAACATTTGTTCAAGAAATAGACAAGATTTGTTAATGGTTGGTTCAACCAACTAATTGACCAACTTAAGAAATCACACGGGGAAGTTAAATCATCTTTTAGTTATTATTGGATGTTTATATAAGAGTTTTTTTTCTTCTCTCTTAATGAATTCATAAGTGTTTTGACCAACTTCAATAAGATTTCTTTTCTTTGTTTTCTTGAAAATGATATCAAGATGGCATGCAAGAGATTTTTTTTTTTTAGATATTAAAGAATATAATTACCATGAAAATGATTTTTTTTATTCTTTCTGTTCTTAAGAGGTCGTGGTTGTTGAATAATCTGTAACACTACATTTTTATCCTTTGTATGTTATTTTTAAAATCGAGAACAATTTTTAATATACCATTTCATGCGTGTGCACTAAAGACGAGCAAGAGAATGACAACTTTTGAAAATGACATATAAGTTGCTTACATACAATTCTTTAGAACTCTTATCTTAAATACATTTCAGCAAGTAGATAAGAGAGAGTATAGTAAACCTGCAAATTAAGGTATCATTTGGTTATTACCCAATTTTTAGTTATAGTAAATGGGTTGTGTATCGTTAGAAGCAACATATATGAATAGGTTTTTCATTATCCATTGATGATTTGTCTTTACAATTTGAGGCCCAGCTTGAATGTAAACACCGTATTGATCATAATGGGGGAAAATGCCCTTCATGAAGACGATTTAGGGTTTAGATGCTCATGACAAGTGAAATCTTCTAATCCAAACCTATGATGACATAAACTTAACCCACCAAAAGTATAGACCATACAAACTATAAGACCCATCCATCATAATGGAAAGAATGCCTTCATGAAGACAATTTTAGGGTTTAGAGGCTCATGGCAACGAAAATCTTCTAATCCAAATCCATGGTGACATAAACTTAACCCTCCAAAAGTATAAACCATATAAACTTTAAGACCCGTCAATCATAATGGAAAAAAACACCCTCTCTGGAGACGATTTTAGGGTTTAGACGCTCATGGCAATGGAAATTTTCTAATCCAAACCTACGATGACATAAACTTAACCCATCAAGTATCGACCATATAAGACCCTAACATGAATATGGATATAGATATTACATATATATCTTCATCAAGTCAACTAGCATGCATAGTAATTGTCATCTTGAATATCATTGATCTCCTTATGTTCAAAATTGTCACATCATCGATGTTAAAAACCTTTACATCAGATTAAAATTATTACAAAATTTACTTAAAACTTTATGAGAAGATTGGATTTTAGATTAA
The DNA here is from genome assembly GCF_041222555.1 of Hakea prostrata. Lineage (NCBI taxonomy): Eukaryota > Viridiplantae > Streptophyta > Magnoliopsida > Proteales > Proteaceae > Hakea > Hakea prostrata. Next base: position 7,292,202 of record NC_142606.1, read on the forward strand.
CAAAAATAATAGCTTCTTGCAGATTGACAGTCATCTACAATACGACTAGAAAGAAAGAAAACGATGGACAATCCAATAACTATTGTAAGCCCGAGTGCTCCAGAGTCTTTTAATTCTACATGACTTACCATCAAAGGATTGCTTAGTTGACGTGATATTTCAATGAAAAGTTGTGAATTCTGTTTTCTCTTTTAAAAAATTCTGACAAGCTTTGTTTGTTTTCATGAAAGACATTTCCATTAAAGAAACAAAAAATCAGCTACAACTACAAGAATAGAGAGGGACCATATCAGCCATGAGGAGATCAGTCCCCACAATGAAGGAGTATACATGCCTATATACATGTTGTATACCTACAGTTGTTGTCTATACTATCAAGTGAAAATTCAACATGCACCGTCCGATTGTTCGGAACCCAAATATCCATCACATGATTAGAATCTGAATGCCACCTCAACTCAATTATCCATTGTGTCATATACCACCAACCCAAATGCAACTACTAATATTGCTTGCTAGTGTTTTTTCCTACGCAATTGTAAGCCGCCCTCGCACGTGCACGCTCACAGACACGAGTCTCGTGTGCCATGCAAGTCTCGAAGATTCGGTTTTCTTCGTGAAGTGGGACCACCTGACCTGATCAGAATGGCTTCTGCAGATACATGAACATGTCCTGCAACGGATTCTGTAGGTTGCTGTTGCCGTTTTGAAACTGAGCGAAAGGGTTTTCACTAACGCCGATGGCATCGGTGTAATTAAATGGAGTTTCGAGGGCTTTCTCCCATTCCCTCCATTTTGGCTCGCTCTGCACCTCCCTCTCGTAAGTAAACTCCGGCGAAAGTCCCTGCTCCGAACAGCTGGAATCCGTATGTAACCTCGGTATTGAATCTGACGTGTCCATGAAGGGGAAATCCATCGTCTGTAGCGGCGTTACCATTTTCGGTCCATGCATCGCCATAGTTTCCGGTTTCTGCTCCATGATTTCGGAACGGTTCGTCTTCGCCGGCACAGCTATTTGGTCGAAGGTGGTTTCTTTCTCTACGCTGCCCTTCTTATTGTAGATTCGGCACAGTACCCAATCATCAAGCTGCAAAGAGGAATCAAGCTACATCAGTTAAGCAGCCCTCATTGGGGATATTACAATTATGAGGTTAGAATGGTCATTTCATACCCTTAAGCTGTTCTTCTTGCGAGCGGACCTATCGACGTCGGCGAGGCGATACTCGTGCATAATCCAGTTGGTTTTTTCTCCCCTGGGAGCCTTTCCAGAATAAAACACCAACGCCTTCTTAATTCCGACAGGCTTAGGATGCCCAATCGGTTTATCAGCTCCGGTTGCCTTCCAGTAACCAGTCCCCGCTGCCCGGTTAGGCCGTGAACCATTTGGGTATTTCCGGTCTCTTGGAGAGAAAAAGTACCATTCTTTCTCACCGTAAAGTGCCAAACCTGCATTTCCCAAACACATACAGAAATCAGAATGAATGGCAAGACTGAGAAGATCAAGTAAGAAAACAAGTAGGGAGTAATACGGTAATATATATATATACCAGGGAGCTGCCATGGGTTGTATTTGTAGAGATCAATCTCTGCGATGATCGGAACACCGATCGACTGTGACGCACATTTACGGCAGAGGTAGTGCATCACCAGCTCCTCATCCGTCGGATGGAATCTGAAGCCAGGGGGTAAATCTAAATCAGCCGTCATTTTTCTTCTTTCTTCTTCTGCTGCTTCCGCTTCCGCTTCCGCTTGCGCCTGCCCCTTTCTTTTCTTTTCTTTTCTCTTTCTTGTGAGGGAGGAGAAGAAGGCGGTTGAAACTTAGAACCCAAGAGAGAGAGCCGTATATATAGAGGCGATATAATGCCACGTGTCAAGGTTGGCTGGTGGTATCTAGAACTACACGTGGGTGTCACCACCCACCTTAGAGGACGAGCTGAAGCTGACCGCAGTCGGGACACGCGTCAGCATCTGAAATCACCGATTTAACACTTGTCGATATGTTACGCGAATGATTCTGTCATTCCTTGCGTCACCTGTTTTGGGCAGATTCACCAGTCGGCTCGCGGCTCCAACCCAAACGGCCCTTTCTAGTCTTTTGGGCCGTAAGTTTCTTGTTCCGACGAGCCAAGGTCCATGATGAGCTGGCAGTTCAACGGGTGGGTGGGCCACCGTCAAACGTCAGCACCGAGGAGGCGACGACAATTGACTAACTTCATCCTTCTGCTTCTCCTTCGTGTGGTTTATCCAATGAAGATTCTCTCTCTCTCACACCGGACCGGTGCAATCTTCGAAGCCGCAACATGGTTTTGTTTCTTCCTTGGACCTTCATCCAACGGTGTAGCTCGCCTGCAAAGTCTGATCCCAATTGGACGATGAAGGAAACCTGGGGCGCATCAGATTTCAGAAAGCAGGGAAAACGACAAAATAGTGGATGACGAGTGTGTGGCGTGGTGAATATGCTTAAATCACGGGTCTCGAGAAAGAAAATGTGAAGATCGGTGAGAAAGCACTGAGGAGTTGAGGAGTTGTCATCTAGTGGAGTAAAGAACAAAAATATTGTTTGACGAGTCATTCGGCAACATTCTTTGCTGACGTGGTAGGCGGCTTACGTGGATAAGGACGACGAAGCTACTCGGAAGCTAGAGGAAAGGGATCTACACGCCGCCTGGCATTCATATTCGCATCTTCCATTAAATATTTTTTTATTTTTTTAGTAGAAAAGCGTATTTATATATATATATACCAGATACAGATACAGATACTATATATACCATTGATGAGAGTCGAGCAAACATTTTCATACTTATATTATTTTCTTAACCAATTCCATAAGTCTTACTTTTCTAGAAAACCAATCAAGAACTACCAAAGAGCATCTTTGATTGACCGTGAAGCCTGATGCTTTTGCTTGGACTTGAATGAGGTGAAGTGCATCCATATTCCAATAATTAATGAAATTAAAATTTAGAAAAATTTTTTTTACTATATTAGATTAGATTTTCAATGCTTATCCAAACTAGCTTCCCTTTCTGAGTAGGTTGAACTGGACGTTTTGGTTTAATAAATGGATAGGAAAGAATGATATATATCATTATAGAAGATTGAACCCTACTCCCTCATTAGAAGGCATTGATCGTTCTAATTGATCTTGTTAATACAATGCTTTGAGAATATAAAAGCAAATCTAATAATTTTTATTTTTGATTTATTTATTTATTTTTGGTCAATATTTTTGATTTATTTTTCAAGTAATGAGATGTTGGTCACACTTCAATTTTGTGGTAAAAACATGTCACACGAGCACATGCTCGTACTTCTTTTCCAATGAAAAATTTATTCAAACTCGTGACGGTGGGCCCAAGAGAAAATTAAAGCAAGTAGAATGTCGTTTTAAAAACATCACATCATCAGCCCCCACAAAATGGGCAGGCTTGACTTTTTTCTTTTGACCTTTTGCTCTCTTGGTCAAAGAAAGAAATCATCTACATGAAATGAACATCAGAAGGTTGGAGCACATCTTCAGTTCCATGAAACTTCCTGTGTGAGATTTCTTATTTTCTTGTATTTTTATTTGAGTGTTACAGAAAATAATCCAAAATAATTATTTTGATTTTTCTCCATCAAATTTCCCAATATAAAAACTGTCTCTATCATTAAAGCACGTGGCCAATAGTTATTAGGTCTAAAAGGACTGATCATAGGAAAAAGAGATTCTTTATGGTTAGATTTTCGTGAGGCTTGGAATTCAAACTTCACAAATGACCCATTATTTGAGAGAATTGACAAGAATTGCAATGTTAGGTCATGTCAGAGAGAAGACATACATGGAGAAGAAAGAAGAGCATTATCTATCAATTGTTCCTTCAAGGGGTTCCCCTGAAAGCAAAAGTCTCTTAGTGATTATCCATATGAAACTTTGTGTTTTGAAAGCAGGTATTGATTTCAAGGTCCATATCAATCCAGCACTAAAGGTACTTCCGTATGGGGATTGTGAAATTTTTATTTTAGGGCATCAATGATTAAGCTTAATTTAACCCTCTCATTCACGTAAGGAAGTGAGGAACCCATTTTTTAAGCTCTAGATTCTATTCTTTTAGGGTTTAGTAGAACATATTAAGGTAGGAATAAGTGAAACAACAAAGAACACAAACAGTTCAATGGGACCTGAAAACAGTGTCTGGTAGCATGACATCTCAACTTCATTAAGTAGTTATTTACTTATTTGAACTAAAACACCAATAATGAGTGTTTTAATTATTTTGTGTGATCCGAAAGCACTTTTTTATGATAAAGACTTGAGTTTGTTATGTATACGAAGAAGCAATTTTACGTGTAAATAGTTCGAAAACGAAATGGCACCACTGCATAACCATAACCATCTCTATTTCAGTATTTACTCGGGCTTGAGTGAAACATTAACTGACCCACTTGGGTTGTAAACAAGGACATTGTTCATAATCTTCGTCACTCAGTCTATCCATACAGTTAAGCGCCACTCACAGGCATGTTATTGTTGGGACAAGAAAGGGTGGGACCCACACTCATATGGATATAAGTATATGACTGTATAGATTGAGTTGAGAGGATCTAAATTTCACCATATACCTCCGGTTCCATCCTTGTCTAGCTCCCACGTTTTCTAGCCAAGCCAACCGACACAGATAACTACAAATTGAGATTTCGGCTCCCCGACACAAGAAAACAAGCTATTAATATTTCGGCTGACCGACACGGATGACTACTGATTAATATAAGAGCATTAAAATAACATCTGTGTTGTGGTATTCAAATAACCACGTGCGGAAAATAAATCATAATAAATAAAAGTCCACATTCTGGGAGAAAATTCAGAACAGGTGATGAAGAATATTTGACTGGGGAAAAGTATATCCAAATTCCAAAGAGGCTCTCGGTTGGTATTCACTGTTCATGATGAAAGCGCTTTCGCTTGTCTCACAAGAAACAGATTAGGTCAAATTCAATCTTAAGCAAAATACAAAAACTACTTATTTATTTGTTATTATTTTTCTTTTAGGGTTAAGAGTCAAGAAAAAGACTGACGCTTCAGAAAAATATTTGGATTCAGTTTCAAAGAGGGAGATATATACAAACATAATAGTTTTTGACTGTTCCCACCCAGCAATGAGTAAACAAAGAAATATTAAATATGTAGTTGTTGATTGATTTTTATTTTTAGTAAGACCTGGGGGAGGTTTGGATGGGAAGAATGGCACTTAATCGTATTTGTTTTTAGACTTTTTATCTGATTATAAGTAAATAAGTTGTAAGAATATAGATTATTATGATCTTAAATTTATAGCAAGATTAACACAATAAGTATATATGCAATCTTGGATCCAACCTCCACTGCTTCAACGTGGATGTTACTTATTTGTGAAAGATATTCATTATCTTTTCACCAAATTCTTAGATTTTAGATGTCGCTTTATTTCTCAGTGATCAAAATTTGTAGCTGAGGCATTTTCGGTTTCTGGCCCGAGTTATTGGCTGTTTTCTGCTATTTGGCTGCTTGAACTTTGCTCAACAACCTCTTCTAGCCTGGTTTAAATGAAGTTGTTGATTACCCCAAAAAAAAAAGAGAAAAAATCTTGGTAAAAATCTTATTTTCACATAGACGTATTTTGAAAATATCACAAAATATGTTTTACGTAATAAAAAAATCTTCATTCAAGATTGTCAAATGAAGATATCAAGTTTCACATTGGTCATGAAATATGATTTTCCATAGCCAAGAAACATGATCATTCAATGAGAATATAATATTCTTTTTTTTATTTTTTTATAAAAAGAATATAATATCATTTCATGTCGTTAAAAGATTAACATGCATCACTATTCACTGAATGAAATGTTTTGAAATAACAACTCTATATATATTATAGATTTTTGTAGAAATATAATTCAGTTAAAACAAATTAAAATTTTTTCAGAGGTCCATAATATCTTTCTCTAGTAGGGAAGATTCTGAAAGATTCTTTAATTAAAGAGGACCAACTGAAATCATTCATGGCTTGTATTAATTATTTATTTGCCGTATCCATTAAATATTACCCAAATAAATGTTAGGCACAATTTGGATAATATATGAGTGATGAATACTAATACAGTGGATAATTATATACATAAAAAAAATAATATACAATCACATCAAAATGTGATGATAATGAAATATCTTTCACTAAAGCATCAAGCTTAATGAATGAGCTATCAAGCTTCATTTCCAATATGAAAATCCACTCATCAGGCTAAGGAAGGAAAGGTTCAACCTTATCTTTACTCGTTTACTGGTCTTTTATCTTCTCCCACAAGAAAGATGAAAGCCAGATACAATGAACAGAAAGACACCCACCAGAAAGAGAAGATGCCCTTTATCTTTCAAACCCAGATGTTTTCCAGGGAAGAAAAAGTTAAAAAGTCCATATCTGTTGATTCTATCTCTGCATGTATTCCAAGGTTATTCCAAAACCTACTTTCTAATTTCTGGTTATGATTCCAAAGGCTATATAGAGCATTGGATACATGGCATGGTAGAGATGTTTGGATTGAAACTCAACAATATGATATAATCATTCCGTGCTATTATTAAGCATGAAGATGATGATGTGACTCTAATGCTATCCCTGGATTCTCTTCATCCCTAACCAGGAATTTTATTTTAATTTGATATTATCTCTATATGGAAAGCTTTGTACCTAATTTTTGAATTCTCATGCTTATGTAAAGTATGATCTTGCCTTGGTGTCATCTGTCATAATCTGCCAGGAGAAAGGTTCTTAGATCTATTGACCATATAATTGAAGTACAACAACAAAAAAGTATAGTCATCCAAAGACTGAGAAACTCTTGCGCATGCTTTTTATAACGAAACTACCAAAAAAAAACAAACATATTAATTATTTAAGAGCTTGTTTGGTTACATGAATCTAAAAATTTCAAATCTTTGTATTCATAAGTAGAAAATTTATAACCACTTGGTTATGTGAATCCTTGAATTTATGAAATTTAAGGATTCACCTTTTTACATTAAAAAGGTGAATCTTGTAAATTTATGAGTATGAGGTGAAATCCAGAAATTTCACCGTTAATATAAAAATGCTAAACATTTACATTCACAAAATTAGGATGAATTTACAGATTTCATTCTACAGATTCAAATTAACCAAACAATTAATTTTATGAACCATGATTCCATACATTTGAAATCTTCAGACTCTAGTAACCAAACAAGCCCTAAAAGATTTTGGGTTATTATTGATTTCTGATTAGGTAGAACGGTGAGTTTCACTTTGGTTTTTCATTTGGGTTTAGTTTTAGATTCTTTAGGTTCAGGTCTGGTTCGACCTGGTCCAACATTATAATATCCAAACCGAAACCAGCCCAATAAGAACTCAGTTTGATTTGGTTTGCTTATTCTTATTTTTCATATTTTGTCATTTAACTGTTAGATGGGAAACAAAATATTTCATTTCCAATAAAAACTTTTGATCAAACCATAAACAGCAGCAATGAACGTAAGATGTGCGAATTTGGCATAAGCACTTCAGAAATAAGGAAACATTTCTTTAGGCTATCTGAAAATAACTTTGTAACAGTTTTCTTCAAATTAATGACTGATTATCAACTTAACTTATAACAAGGGGTCAAATCTTCAAAAAAGGCCCGGAATTGCCTCACAAACATTCATATACCTAAAGAGCAGAAGGCTGGCTGAATCCGAACTCAAATGTCATTAGGTTCACCACTGTTCATTTTAGATCACAATCAGTCCATTCTTCCCTTCAGGGTCCTCTCTATAACTTCTGTTGGGGTACTGCAGAACAGAAAAGTACAAAAAAAACACGTTAAGAGTCTGGATTAACTGAAACTCAAATTCTAGCTGGCACATCAAAACGAATCAATCTATAAGCAACCACGAGCCTAAGCCATTGTGCATTTTCCCTTTTTCTCTGGTAGGAGAGCCTAAGCTTGAAGTTCAACAGAATGTAACACACTAAAATCCATAGATCTCCCAACATCCTAATGGATGAAGGGGCGGCTGGCCTCTCCACACTGCTGCTATTCTATTTATCAGGATGGTCCAGATTTACTTTAGGAGACGTAAACAAGAAAAAATAGATCACTGATTAGTGTTCAACTGATTAGTGTTCAAGATCCTTCAAAATAGTAAGACGATCAAATGGAAGAGCATATTTTCAATCACCAACGCGACTAAAAACCGGCCAAATCCATTTAGATGATCCAACCAATAAGTGCTTTATAGATACAGCAGTCATAGTAATAATATTTATTAGCAGAAGGATTCACATCCAGCAAATATTATGCAGCTAAATTGCTCTTTTCGGTTGTGGCCACCTGACTCCCCAGGTCATCATGTGAAACTAGTGTAGAATTCTCATGCATCCTGATACAGGATTTAGGTAGGAAAAGAAATGAATAAAGAGCACTTACACAACAAAGACATGTCCACCCCATCCACTCAAACAGTCACGATCCACAGAGGCAATCAGTGCCTGAGAAATAGTCTCAAATAATTCTTCTGCTTCCTGAAAGACAATTCAAAGCAAGCACTCAGGATGACTAAAAATATTACCATGATTTGGAAAACGCTAAGTCCAGGAATATAGCCATGATATGCAGTAATGAAAAATCACCTGCACCTGCATGATTCCAACTTACTCATGCACCTTATCATTATGGGAAGTACACACATGGTGGGAGATCTCGCTCTCGAGTGAGATTTCGGTCGAGATCTACCAAAATTTTGGCGTAATCTTAGTGGGGTTTAGGGCCCCGATTGGGCTGAAATTTGGTATTTAGTCTATTTAAGGTCTTTTGAACACATTGGTGGCCTTAGAATTGTGAGAAAATAACCCTAAGTATGTCTTCTAAGTCGACCCTATGTGTAAAACCGAAATGTAGAGATATCAAGTAATTCATGTTATCAACTATAAAGTATTAAATACATTACACATCAAACTATCAAAGAACTTAAATGTCTTCAAAATTTTACAACCATAAGAAGTTTTAGACGTTTAGTAAGTCATAAAATCCATAAGTTCACAATCACAAGAGTATGTGAGTAATAAGATTACAAGACTACAAGACAGCAAGAGTATCACTCAGCATTCTGCATCAATTAATTCTGAACGGTGGCCATATATGACTCCCAAGTCAACTCATCACTATAGTATGTCACATATAGGTTTAAATGTCACATTAAATTGGTTTCCATGAAAGTTAGATCAAAGCTTGTGGATCAACATATATTTACACTAGACTCACACACCCATTGTAGAATATTATATTTGAAAAAAATTCAAATTTGGGGGAAAAACCTTACCTTTGTTGAAGATCTAGTTGGAATAGGCTTGAATGATGATAATTTGATGTTGTAGATGTCTTAAAGATGTTTAGAAGTTGAATCCCCAACAAATTTCGGCAAAAAATCAAGTTTCTGGCAAGTTTTGATGGTTGCAGCGAGAGAGAGGTGAGCAGATCTTGTCTCTCCTCTCATCTCGCTATCTCAAAATAGTGAGATATCTCGCAAGATCTCCCACCATGAGTACACAAACCAATTACTCCAACTTGTGTTTTGTTAGCAAACAAGCAAAATACTGCACTAGATTTTATTCAAGAGGGGGAATGAATTCATCATGCTCAATGAAGTTCCAAAGCAATGCCTTTCCAGGACAGATCAGATCTGCCAGCAAGTGCTGACTTGGTGGGCAAGAGTAGGCCCAACCTCAAAACTATGCTTTTCCTTCTCTTAGCAATGAAATTATGTGATGCAGAGAACTTCCATAGCTGGACCAAGCTGACCAAGTGGGAGGGTGGAGACCCAAATCAAGAACACAAGGGTTCAAAATTAGCTTTCTACTACATAATTTTTTGAACCCCCAAGGGGTTGGCTTTGTTGGGAAAGACCAACACCTCATAAATAAGAAGTCAAGACTTCAAATCTCCTAGGGGCCAGCAACAGCACCCCCCCCCCCAAAAAAAAAAAAAAAAAAAAAAAAAGAAAAAGGTGCTTTTGATCCACTAGGGATATATAAGTGTTTAATTGGGGTTAATTTCATCATCTATCTATGTTCACTTCTATTTTAGTCTCTGGATCCAATTACAATTGTTGAGTGCTAATATGTGGATGTAGATAGCCATCAATTCTCAGAGTTCATAAGATTTATGTGGTTCTAGTATTGGAAGTACAATAGTAAGAAAACCACAACTTTCTGTTGCCTGCTCTTGTTTCCTTCACCTCCAGGAGTATTCTCTTCTGCCACTTCTTATTTAGACTATAGAAGAAAATTTGACCGAAATTGTCGAAATTTCGGAGATTTTGACCATTTCGGAGGTTTTGATGAAATTTCGACTATTTCGACCAAAATTTCGAACATTTCAACATTCCAACTTGTTTTTCCTTAGTTTTTTTTAATTTATATCCCATTTTTACCTAATTTCCACAAATCATTTGCCTTCAAACACCTCTGTTGCTCATTTTTTTTTGCCTCCAATCACCTCCTAAGCCACAACAGCTACAAAGAAAACTCCGGCAATAATAGAATGTGAAGCATAAGCCATACCCAACTGTTCCAAACTTCCCCCTTTTTTTATTTTTTTATTAATGCTTTAAATGATCTTGTATTGCCTTGAAATTAATATATGATTAACCTAGGACTATGATCTATGATTGTGTTTTGTTACTTATCTTTTTATTATTTGCTACCTTTTTTTATTTTCTGATTTTAATAATTATTTTCTAAAATTATGTATTTTTATTTTATGTATATAATATATAGGCCTCAACTTAATATATGTGAGACACCATCACTTGGTCTAGTCGGTCATCTTATTTTGTTGACTTATTGTATATGTAACCATTCTACCAAACAATTAATGTATGTTGATGATTCTATGCCTGTATGCAATACAGTTTGCGCTTGTCAGAACTAGTCATTTGTTAGTATACTTGAATGATAACTTTTCAATTGTTTTTTTTTTTTTTTTTTTGCAAAATACTAGTTCCATTATGTTTATTATGCTTGAAATAGGTAGTATGCAAGAATCCAAATCATTTTGAGTCCACATGAGGCCCGAAATTGAAGTTTCAATTTCCAGAAAAAAGTATCCAGTTTCGACCGAAATTTAGACCGAAACAACGGCCTTTTGCAAGGTCGAAATACCTGTTTCGGTCGAATTTTCTTCCTTGATTCAGACAACTATAGTTTCTTCTTATTTCTGAATTCAAGACTATTTTTCTGCAACTCCCAGTGCTGGCAATAGAGTTTTTTAAGAAACTGTTGGAACTTCATGGTTAAATCAACTCAGATTGCCCAAAATTTGGGTAAGTTCTCTCCTATCCTGTTGGGTGACATTGAGTGCAAAGTTTGAAGCTGAACAGAGTTGGGTTGGGAGATCGAACTCATCTTCCAAGATGATACTGTTCACCCCACCCTCATTCATTTTTTGGGAATTCAATACATCTCCTTCACTGCTTAAAAAGTATTTCATCTACAACTTTTCATTTGAATTGATTTCCAGTCAGTAATAGTAAGCAGGAGTGAAGATAGCAGCAGCCGGAAGCAGTTGGATGCATGGAACTGCCAGTCAGCTGTTGGTGATTGATAAGCCCCTCATAACACAGGTGTACAAGCGAAAGAACAACGGAAAAACACAATATCACCTCCAGCTGCTGCAGGGGATCAAAGTGGAGAGAGAACAGATGGCAACCTCTTATTAGACAGCAACCGCTACTCTGTTTACAGCAGGGGGGCAGCAGGACAGTCCAGGTGGCAGAAGAAGATTGGGTAGATGTGTAAGAGTTTGTTAGAATCTTTCAGTTATGTAAGGGAGGGGAGGGAAAGTGTGGGACGGGGTAAAGAAAATACAAGCGAGTGCTTGAGGAAGAGGGAAATTTCTGGGGAATGGCCTAGCCATTGCGCTGTTCCTGTTTATCTGAGTTTTCATTTTGTTTTCCTAATTTCAGAAGTATCTATCAGTAAGTAAAATCAGTTTGTATTCATCAGTAATATCCATTCAGGGTTGCTCAATGAAATTTACTGCTACTACAATGCTGTTCTGCTGTTCGGAGTTCATAGTTATCAGGTGGTGATTCTTCCATACTCGTTATTAGTAAGGGTTAATGGGGATTCCTTGAGGGTTCTATCAGTGATAGTCAGATAAGTTCACTTTATGGTTGTTAGGATGAGAGGTTAGTTCGTTTCACGTGGTTTTTGGGTTAAAAACTCCAACTCAAAATTTTGTTGGATTTGGTTGTTTGGAAGAGATTGAATTGTTTTCAGCAATCTAGAATATATTTACCAGAAAGTACACCGATAGTGCATCTTCCATAACTGTTATCTATATACTCTGTTTCTAATATTATAAACAATCCGTCCAGTTCAAGGCCCTATTAGAATAGTCCTCCAACCAATTAAGAATACTCATTTCTAGTCCCAAGCAAGTTTACTGTATCTTTCCAACCCAGAGTATTCTAAGATTCCAGGATAGCCCTTTTCCCTATAGTTTAATTATGCTTCTGTCCCATGCTACTTAGTTTCAGCCAAAACAATTGAGAACCCATCTGAATATTTACAAAACGAACACTTAATATTCCATTAAGTTAGATGTCTCTTCTGGCAAATAGGGATCCAAACGTAAGGGCTGTGTAACCCCAGGGTTGCATTAGCATGTTCCTTTGATAATTTTATTCTGCTTGGGTTTTTGAGCCAACCCCCCCCCCCCAACATATACACACACCACACCAAAAAAAAGACACCCTTTCCTTTTTCTGTGGCACTTTTTTTTTTTTTTTTGGGGGGGGGGGGGGGGTAGTGTCCATAATGTGTACATTTCTAATGTAAACATGACTTTTCATCTATCAATTTTTTGTTCTACTAATTTTCCCATGAGTTAACTTTGGTTTGTTCTGTCATTTTTAGCCTTACATCCTTATAGTTGGTTACAGAAGAAGAAAAAGGAAAAGAGAGGACGCCAAAATCCTGAAAAAAGTGGTCAAAAGACAAACCATGCAACAATTGAGAGGAGATACAGGTTTCCAATTCTTGCAAAATAAGTAGCAGGGAAATAAGAAACGAACCATATCAGGCTTGTACATTGACTCACAGGCACCATAGAGGGACTCAGATGCAGTACCAGCAACAACAAAATCTTTGGCCAGCTCCCTGTAGATAATAATAATGTAAGCATTTCAAGATGTGCACAATAAGTCGCCCATATAACACAAAATGTAGTTGATCAAAGCATTGACAAGAACATGGGTCTTCCCAACAATCATGTAGAAATCAGCATTCAACCAACAAATTGGGTATTGAGGGTCCAAAGCACTAACATATTGAGTTTCATTATCCACCAGCAAAACTAAGAGCAACCTGATCATGTAATCCTGACACCATTCTATAGTGTGGCCTTCTCTACCTCCTGACCCCCTCCTTTATTGTACAATTATCAGTGTAGAGCAGAAACTGAACCCCAGAGTTGATTAAACCAGGGAAAATAAAACAAAGCAATCATAACCATGTCATTTGCACATTAGTATTAGTAACTACAAATGAATTGTCAATGTGAAGTTCTAGAAGTTGCTTCTGATTAAAACAAAATAATTAAGATGGCCAATTTGATTCAACAGAGAAGGCTAAGCAGAAATTCTAGCCTTGAAGAAGGTATTAAATCCTATTTTTTGGGCAATGGGCCAAAGTTGAACAATTCAAACAATGCCAAATCTTTGACCAAGCCATCACCCCTGCAGAAGATTAAATGGAAAAGGGGACACCAAATCTAGGATAACTAAATTTTAATTGCCATATAATTATGCCTTTCCATGATTAGGATTAGAGCTCTAATAGAGAAGAAAGTTGTTTCTAGATGAAAATTCAAATACAAACGACACAAAAATTGCAAAAAATAACAAATAATAAAAATGAATCAAAGAATCAAAGAATATTCCAAGCACTAGAAAGAACTCGAAAGATATTTCAATGAATATAGGTAAGCCTAATTTTACACATGTTCACTTTGGGTACTATGTATCCAAGAGTTGAACCTATTAAATGCTAAAAACATTGGGCAAGGGAACTGGGGGTTTGGACACATTCCCTTTTATAAAAGAAATATAAGACATTTAAGCAAAAATGATAGAGAAGAAATCATCAACGGTGATTAAATATAAATATTTAGAACAGGAAATAAATATTTTTGTATAACGTGACGTTGAACCACAGGAGCAACAGATTTGTCAAAATAGCAGAAGGAAGCAAAAACAAATTGACGTAAGAAATTTGGAACATGAAAAGAAGTCAAATTTCAATTACTCGTCAGTAACTGCTGATGACCATAAATTTTCTGTCAACTGTTCACCAGGATCAAATATTAGTTGGATAGACATCCAAATTTCTATCAGTGAATATAGGACACAATTAATTCCTTTTACAGAATTGGACAAAACAGAGAAGGGTATAAAGTATGGTTGATAGAGAGTAAAACCAGATCCAGCAATCTGACCCCCGAAAAAATAAAAATAAAAAAAATTAAATAAAATAAAAAAGAGAAAGAAAGAAAGAAAGAAAGGAAAAAGGAAAAAGAGAAAAAAAATCAAAACCATATTTGTAACAAATCATAAACCATGAGAAGGTTACAAACATGGTTGTCAAAGCGTCTGCCTAGGCCCATCTTTGGGTCAAGGCAACCCACTATGGTTTCGTTGCCCTCCATGGTTGTCAAAGCCGCAAGGCGACCAAAGCAATTGGGATTCTGCCTAGGTGATTACAACAACAAGGCGACCAAAGCAGTTGGGTCAAAATTTCCAATACAACTACTTTTAAAATACTTTTCAATACAACTACTTTCTATAATAAGCTAAACAAATATTCAATAATTACATTAATAAAAAAAAATAAAAAAAGCATTCAAGAATCATAATTATGAAAATTTATTCGAAAAAAGAACATAAACATAAGTTCATTTCATCAAACCATGGTTGTCAAAGCGTCCGCCTAGGAATTTACTAATTCATTGATTCTTGATGTTAAGTATGGCATATGCTTCACATTTTGCTGCTGACGGGCACAGGGTCCGCTCGAGAAAGCTTTCTCAATCTTCAATCTCCTAAGATTCACCGTTCACTGGCCCACTAAAAGCCTTTCCTCCGACATGTTCTGCAGTTGCTTCACCCGCAATCGAGTTCTCGGTCTCACCTAGCGTCGAGGTAAGGACCCCGAATGTTTGAGAAAACAATCAAACCCTGTCATTCAAACCTACGCGCAGGTCGCTCCATAAACAGCGGAGAGAAGGCAATTAGGGGATGTAGGAGGGTCGGGTAACCCCTTTTACCTACGAGCCCGAAGAAGAGCTTGGTCAACACCATAGGGACAATCGTGTCTTACCCTCAATCAGCTGCGGAAGTCACGAGGTAAGGCTGAGATCAATATTGGAAAAAGGGAGTCAAATCACCTTGATCTCTTGTTTCGGAGAAATAAGTGGCTCACGAGGAATGGAAAGAAACATATTCTATTTGATCTTGAAGTCCTCATATAGCACTTCTTCCAATCCTGGATGGGCGATCACTTGTAGGAATGACATAATGCACATCCATTAGCCTTCTTTGCCTGACGGTTCATCCATTTTTCACTCCTGGGAATCCGCTTGACATCTCAGCGGCGGGATTGGATACCCACATCCGATCGAAGTTCCATTTGAGTGCCCCCCTAACATAAAGGAGAGCTGTGCAGTTGTGGGTCCCACCTGGAACAACTGATCGGTTCCAGTGTCGGTCGTGCCTTTGCTTCTGTTGCCTTTGCCTTTTCTTCAGAGTATCAGCCTCATTTTCCGTTTTAGTCACCGAGATGATAAAAAAACCTATTAAATGAGGATGTGATATCATATCCCGAGATTGAAGAGATTCTGCAGAGCGGTCGATAGAGAAAGGTTGACGAAGCTCTCGCCCGAAAAGCAAGTATCAATTTTAGGAGATTTTTGACTTTGTTTATGGCTCTTATGGTCCGGGTTTCGATCGATGGTATCTTAAGAAAGAATCGTTCGTTCAAGGCAAAGTCCACTTCGCTTCTTTTTTCGTAAATAGACTAAGTCCGAGATCTTCCTGAGATGATTTAGAAAGATTCTTCTTTCTCGATGGTGATCGGTCATGGTATCCATAGCCTTGCTTCTTTTTCGGCCAAATCCTGATTTTGTTTTGCTTCTCCCGGTCATCGAGCCTGATCGACTCGACTCTTTTCCCTACAACTCTCTTTACTAAGCGAGACTCCATCCTTACGCTCCGAGACAGCATCCGAGAGAAGCGATACGTTGGTTAAGCGGGCGAGATCAGAACCGAAGGCTAGGGGGCTCTTTGCCAATCACCAAAGATCGATTCAAAACAAGTTAATAGGATGTAACCGTTCAATCAGCGGGCCTTGATGTCCGAAGAGGGAAGGGCAGCCAACCGACAAACTTCGGCAGACCCCCACAAGCGGTGATGCAGGGGCAAAGAACACATTTGTTCCAAGCCCAGACATTACCCAAGCAAACTTTCTAGGTTAAACAACCCTTGTACTATCACGCCCTGAAATGACCCGCCTCGATAGGGGTGTGAGGGCAGCACCCTGGAGTAAAAAATTGGTTCTATGTCACTATGGGCCTTGGAGTCCCTTTGCAGATTGGGCGTCAATTAAATGGTTGAAAAACCACTTTGCCGCCTAGGCGGACGCTTTGACAACCATGTTGCCCTCTATTGCCTTGTCGCCTTGACAACCATGTTGCCCTCTATTGCCTTGTCGCCTTGACAACCATGGTTACAAGTAATAGATCCCAAACCATAAGAAATATCAAAGGCAGCATAGGAATCTACTAAGCTACAAATCAATATCCTAATGTGTTAGGACATCTTATTAACCCAAAGCTATCCAAAAAACTACTATGAAACCACTAGTCCATACACCAAATATTAGAAACTTCTATTAAACAACACCAAGCTTATGATGCTAACATGGACTCTACCTGCTTAATTGCTTATAAAAAAGTCTCAATTTTGGACCCACACATTAAATTGTTAAAGAATAATTGATTAGACCCATACCTAAACCTGTTGTCTAGTTCAATGAATAGTCACTGCCACTGACCAGATTCAATGAACCAGACTTGTCTACACAAGTTGTGGTTCACGTTTTAACAGTTTAATTTTATTTTATTATCTTGGATGGAATATAGGGAATACATAAACCACTCCAGATTGGGTAATATATCTGCCCGGTCCTGCCACCAGATTCAGAACCCTTATGAGACAGGATGGTAGAGAAGTGAGAACAGTAAATAAAACAGGAGTATTGATTGGGGACTAGGGTAAGAAGATGGGGTAGATGTAGTCAGTTCTTACACCTAAGTGGCCAGGCTAGTCCATCACGTAACATAAGAGTCACTCCGAAACTGTATCTCCAAGCCATTGGCAAAAACCAGCACAATGATAATGAGATCATCAAATATGACAAAACAATGTTCTTTTAAGATAATGCAAACTAATCATACTGCTCAAGAACAATTGCCTGTAACCAAATTTCAAACGATAACCATAAGAACATTAAGATGAGGAAGGATGAAACCTACTTTGCACCAATTGAATCCATTGTGCAGATGAAAGGCTTGTCATTGTCTCCCAATCCAGCAATCACAGGTTGGCAGAAATATGGTCCAAATCTGTAACAAGATTAAATGCATGTCATTTAGCAATGTATCTTCATAATTTCAGATTGCAGTAAACCCCAACGCCAACCCCAAACACCCCAACCTCCCAGGGGAGCCCCACACAAACCAACCCCCCCCCCCCCCCGCACGAAAAATAATAATAAAGGACATGTGACGATGAATATCTATTGCTAAAGGAAGCAAACAATAAAAATTACAGCATTAAGCTGCAGACCACAAGAAATTGTTTAAACTATTGCATATACCCCAGCATATGTAAAATCCCAAACTACTCAATCCCAAGCCAACTCATGTACTATCGATTGGCTGAGCTCAATAACCAAGAAAAAGAGAACCCTCTGTATACCACACAATAACAATAATCATACAAAGCAAAAAATAGCAAACATTCACCACACATTGCTGCTAAAAGAAATACTAATTTAACAAGTTAGACAAACAACTTTATATGATTATGAGGCAAGAATAATCAATCAACTCATCAATGATGTGAAAAAGAAGACTGCACAAAAGGAAAATGCAATACTACAGTGTCAACAATTATCCTGGGATGTGATATGTCAATCAACACACCAATACTCCAAGCAAAAAACACCTTGGTTTCAACTATAGTTTGAAAAATAGACCACTTAATCACATATCTAATGCTGAGAATGTGAACATAAAGGAGTGGAGTAATGATGACAAATCTACATTCATTTAACATACCCCACATGGCTCAGAAACCGAAAGTATCCACTTCACTAGACAATCCATTTTTCCTCTAATTAAAATTTGTTTTTTTAAAGAGAGTGCATGCACACTCATACAATGGAATAAGTATGTAACTGCATGAAGAGGAAAGATTAAAATAGTTCCACGTTGTAACTGTCAACCAGAAGTATGTCCATCTTGTATAAATGTACATATGTTCCCAGATGCCAATTTACCAGGTCATTTTCGACACTAAATGTACAAGACTACTGAACAAGGTCAGTGGCCACGTTTTTATGCTGTTAGATGTCGTAGGAGACATCCATAATTTTCAAACAACACTCACTCTTTCTTTAGGCCGATCTGTCAGTTGATCCACCCTTGATAGCATGCTAGATTACTTGCAGAAAGAACCCATACTATCATCAAAAGTATAAACTCTTCTTTAGGTCCTTTCCAATGATCCACACTTGACAGCAACATAGATTATCAGAGGTTTATGGAAAGATAAATAACCAAACCTACCTTGGCTCATCCTACAAATCTAAACAGCAAAAAGACCTAGCCAGATGTTGCATAAGCTTGACTCTTGCAAACATGCGAAATTCGTTAATTGAACAAAGCAGTAAAACCAAGAACTGAACAGAAAAGGTATCAGTGACTTCCTTTGAAACCATGGTACAGGAAAAAGTTATCTTCACAATGGTCAGAATGCATATCTAGTCATGAAAACACATGTAAGCAACGTGCCTGCAGTACAATGCTGCTTTAAATGCTTCAGTCCTGGCTTCTAGCAGGAAATTAGCATAAGAGTTTATCAAAACAAGTCCAAAGTTCCAAGTTTGCCAATTGGGTTAAAGGTTTGTTGGACATTCCAATAGCAACGCAATCCATCATTCAGAAATTGGCCCTAAACTGGGAGATAAATTGTCCACAAAAAGACCGTGCAAGAGCAACGTTGCCACTAGGTCAAAGCAAGCTGAATCCGATTCAAAAAGACTTATGTTTTGAGTTAAACGCCATTTGCAAACAGCAGACATAAACCAGCACACAAGATTTCAGAGAAAAAGAAACTAAATAGAACTTTTCACTATAGAATAACACTTTCATAGTTAGAACCAACCTTTTCTCGTATAGAATAGCAGAAACCAGACTGGAGAACGTCTCCGGTTTCATATCCCTCTCTTCTCGGAGCTGATATAGTTTGTGACGGAAGACAAGTCGTTGGTACCTTTGAAATATAAACGAAAAGATTATAACGAAAACAATTCAAAATTTTCCATTCTAAGGATGAAAGGAAAATAGGAACTCAAAGAAGCAGTGACTCTCACAGAGTTTGAGCATCTGTGGCAAGCCCAGCAAGTCCGATATATAGTTTGTCATGAATCTTATTAATCTTGGGGAAATCGGTTGCAATAGTCTGCAGCTGTACACCAAGTCGCCGATCACTGGCGATAGCAAAGCAATTCTTTCCAACCATTGCAACAAGTGCACTTCCATTATATTCAAAGATCTGGCCGAGAGAGAGAGAGAGAATACGATCGAGTTAAAAGTCTGAACTGAATTGCCCTAGCGATCTCGAAAAGACTACAGCTGGTATAGGACAAGTAAGGGTTTCAAAGACGAAAAAAAAACTAGTTGAGAAACCTTACCGACATTGGGAGAGGAAAGAAAACTTGAAGGTATGTAGTTGAGAAGTAGACGAATATCTGTGAGAAGAGAAACCGAAGAAATGCAGTGAGCAGTTGAATCTTTGGTTACTCTGCAATGTTTCTTCGAATCTCTTTGAAGAGGCAAGGTACCTTGGGCAGAAAGCTTAATGCGATTCGTTCCGGTCGGACCAACCGGTTCATTGCCACTTTAGCATTTCTAAATACCCGAAACTACTCGGTTTATCTGCTCCTGTTCTAACATGGTGCAGTTTCTTGGATGGAC
Source organism: Hakea prostrata (assembly GCF_041222555.1). Classification (NCBI taxonomy): domain Eukaryota; kingdom Viridiplantae; phylum Streptophyta; class Magnoliopsida; order Proteales; family Proteaceae; genus Hakea; species Hakea prostrata. Next base: position 7,312,560 of record NC_142606.1, read on the forward strand.
ATCCATATTTTCTGCCAATAGTGGGTTAGTTGAGCGGTTAAACGCTCAGACTTCCATGGAGAGGTGTTGGTTTCGGCGTCCATCGCAACATTTCATTTCCAGTATTAATAAAAAGGGTAATTTTCATCTGGACCCCTGAGGTTTGGTCTATGTCATTTTTAATCCAAAAAAACAAAGACTTTGCATCTACTTCCACTGTACTATAGAAAAAGTCAATTTAAGGACAAATTATCACTTTTATGACCAATTTACCCTTATCATTTTTAAGTTTAAATTTTTGTCCACCTCCAACAGAAAAAGACTTCAAAAAGAAAATGAAAAACAGAAAACTAGATAACAATGGGGTTCCTATTCTATACAATGCTTGCGTGTTACTTTGAAAGCCAATTTTCAATTCAATCCCCCGATACCAAGTTTACCGATCAAATGCCAAAATAAATAATTCTTCCCAACCTCACTTCCTCCAATATTAACCTCGATCGTGAGCTTCGTTTTTTGGTGGTAGTGAGTTCCAAGCTGAAAAGTTGTAAATGCTTCACTCTACCCATCTTTTGAACCGAAAGAATTCTATAAAGAAGAACACAAAACTTGGAAATGTTGTGGTTACTACTCGCCCAATTTTGGCATTCTTTTTTTATACAGATTTGGTAAAGAAAAACTGGGGGGAAAAACAAAAATGAAGGAATTAACTGTTACGTAAATGGTTAGAAGCTTGCCTTTCATGAGATGAGGAAGCGTTAATCTCCATCAAGGATGGGCAACAAGTTACAGAAATAGAAATATGGGCAACGAGTGAAGCTTGCCTTTTTTTCTTATTACTAAAAGAGGAGAATATATAGAAACGGAACCCCATCGAATCCCACATCCTCCTTCACACACAAGTTACGATAAATTTATCAATTTAAATCATCCAAGATATATAGAAAAGTAAAATAATTTTGACAACTAGTTTATGAGCTTCACCGTGGTGTGAAAGCAGCAGGGTCAGAAATCATGGGTAGCGACGAAAACATGATCAGCACCATGACTGCGATTCCAATGACATTTCCCAAGAAATGAGTTGCGTGATGCTACGAGACCCGCATGACCAATCGGAAACCCATTACGCGAAGTTGCAAGACACATAAACATGGACAAAGAAGAAACGCGGTGGATTAAGAGTTCTACGCGCCCTCAATAAGGCCTTGTGTATTGCCACTAGACCGTTGTATTTCGATGGGAGATCGAGACAAAATCTTCAACCAAGAAGGACAAAGAGAACCCGAAGATGAAATAGTGAGAAGCGAGAAGATGACTAAGGGTAAATTGGTCATAAAATTTATATTTGTCCTTAAATTAATTTTTTTTTTTCTATAGTACAGGGGAGGTAGATGCAAAGTCTCTGGTTTTTTGGACTAAAAATGACATAGACCAAACCCCAGTGGATCCAGATGAAAATTATCAAAAAAAAAAAAAATTTTCTCAGCGGCTTGAAAAGTAGATGAACATCCATGTTTTCTCCTCCATCTCTTCTTCCATAAATATCTGGTTGATGTTATTGAGAATCACATCAGAAAAATCAGTCTTTAGGGGCAATCATCTTCGTGGATAACAGCTGAAGGAGGAATAGCATGAGGAACAAATGAGCCTCCGTTGGTCGGTAACAAAGGAAGATCCATGAAATTGCGATTTACAAAAGGCTGCTACTGCTCCAGCCTGGGCCCGTTGGCAAGGTTTTGATAGAAACTAGACTGATCGTCGACTCCGAAGCTGTTCTGAGGAGCAGAAAGCTCAGCAATACACGGATCCATAATCATCTAATTTCACTACTAAATTCTATCTCCGACGCCTTTCCAATCCCAAATCCTATTAAAAGAATCGTGGTTTTGAAATATTCGAATTCAACGAATAGACTGATAAATCCGACGCTGTTGAAGCCGACAACGGAAAAATGAAGGAAAGGTGAGTTTGAGTGAGGTCGGTTAGAGCGACAACCATGGTGAAAGGTAGATTACTTTTTGTTGAATTACAATATTAGGATTAGAATATTACACGTGTCAGACAATTCATAAACAAAATATATTTTAGAGCAAATTACACCACTACCTTTATATTTAAAAAGCATAAAAATTCTAAAATTAGATTTTTATTGGATATATTTGTATAATTTGTCGTAGAAAACTTTTCAGACAATTTTTATTATAAAAATATTTTTTTAAAATAAACAATAATTTAACTCTTTTCCATGATAAATTTGATAAATATATCCAATGAAAATTTAATTTTAAAATCTCTCTACTTTTTAAACATAAAGTGGGGTGTTAGTGCTTTAAAGCCACATTTTAGGGTGCCAATGTAATTTGTTCTACATTCTTTTTTATGAAAACCCTATTATTCTCTTTTTTTTTCTTCTTCCAAACCCTAATCAAACCCTAATGATGTGTTCTCAATTTTCATTTTCATTTTCATTTTTCATTTTTCATCAACTCTTCATTTTGATATTCCAAACTTATCTTTTATCCCATAATTTGTTTCTGACATAAGTTAACACGCCATTTTTCATTTTTAACCAAAAAATATATTCTAACATTCAGCTCTTTTAACTAGGCAAATAGAGAATGAAAATTGATTTAAAAGAAAGAACCCTAAATGAAAAAATAAATTAAATTAGAAAAGTTTGATATATAATTTGAAATACAAAAGAGATAAAACGTAAATAATAAAATCCCAAGAGTGTAAACATAACAGTTTACACGCTCAAGGAGAATATATGTAATTTCCTCTAAATGATAACATTCATGTGCTAAAAATCTCCGGGACCAAATACTGACTCAATTCCTTTGTTATACCTTATTTTCCTTTTGAAATTTCTTGAATGGGTTTTCACTCTATGGTGATAGCACTAAAAGAATACACAGCTGCAACAAGTTGAGAAGAGAAGATCAACAGATCAACAGAAGCCCCCAGCATTCCAGCTGACAGAACCTGGGGCTGTCCATTCTAAAGAGGTTTAAAATTTATTCGCATGCAATTCATTCTTAACTTCAGTTGCAGCAATAGGAGGGTCTAGTTTCCCAAAAACTAATGGGAGGTTCTTGTGTTTTTTGGGTAAGGAGGGGGAGATGGGGCTTTGCTTGTACTTGTACAATGCATGTGGAGCCGGATTTGGTTGCTTCATAGTGGATATCGGTAGAGTTGAAGACCAAGAAATTTTCGTAAAAATGCTGGGGTTTCTATCTTCTGTAAGCTGATGCTCTGTTGGGTCATTACAGTCAAGGCGGTGCAGATGTCAATACAACAGATTTACTGGGAAGCATCCCAAAGATAAGCTCCCCTATTCCACAAAACACGCACAATCCTCTCTTAAGAGGACAACTATACCTGCTCTCAATTCTGACACAGATTTGCTCCAACCACAAATTGCAAAAGATAAATAAGCCCTGCATTCCAGGTCCCATGAGAGAAAAATCTAGCCTTGTGCTTCCAACTAGGAGGAAGAACCAAGAGTGCATCAAACCAAGGAAAAACAAAGCATTCCACAACCTACTCAAATCAGTTCAAATAAGCACCACTCAAGGAAACGTTGAGATGCAGATTCCTCCTGGTATAAAGCACAAACCACACCTTGATAACCAGACCATCAGTCAGTAACTTCTCTCTGAATCCACATTTATCTAAAAATCAAGCACCTATGAAAAGCTCCGAGTCCCATATAAGACCCTTTGAACAATGATGTAGAGGTAAATTACATTAACTATGCTCCAAGTAAAACCCGAACTAAGGCTGGAATTTTGAAGTCAAGGTTCAGACGAACTAGACTGTAGAATAACCTCAAACTCCGCTCGTGTAGTTGGAATTGAGAATAAACTTTGATGAAGTTTCATCAACTTCTGATGGTTCAACCAAGAGATATCGCAGCACAGAAACCAAGCTTATGCAGAGGCCAGTCTCGCAAGTTGAATACGATCTAGTTTGTATTAAAATGTAGTGTTAGCAGTGGTGAGGCAATTCTGCAAATGTGGTGAACTACTGATGGACAGAATGGAAGCTACAACGGTGGAATGGAATAAGAAGGTCTTGGTTATGGGAAGATCCTGCCAAGGGACCGACTGGAAGTGGAGATTGCATGGAGGGTAATGGATGTGGTGCTGTGCTTCAAAATCCAGTAAGGTTTCTGGAGAAATAAGTAGATATTCAACCCTGATGCCGCCAGGAATTGAAGGCCACGGTTGGATCTGCAAGGTGGTACAAGCTTCTATGATGTGGGCAGCAACAGCTTGAGAGATTTTCAAAGGAATGAGACTATTCTGTTACCAATGGTCATGACACTGTGCACCAGTAGACTTAATTCTCATTATCACTTTACTGTCTTAGGATCTGCAATATCACTTTTCTTTCCTAGAAAAGAAAACAACATTTCTGTACTGACCACATGGCATGTTCATGATAATTACAAAATGTTATCCCTAACCAAAACTCGCCTTCCCATCTCCACTGTCAACATCCTAGCAATCAACCACACTAACATAACCAGCACCTTTGCACCTCAGTCACCAAAGGAATCCCACTGAAATACAACTTAACAATTAGAGAGACAGAGAACACAAAGGTGGAAAGCAAAAGAAAGAAACACGAATGATGGGTAAAACAGGTTGGAGTCTTTTTGCATGTTTATTTACAGTCAATACAATAAAATGGCAATGTGAAGTAAAACTTAATATATCTTGGATTATAGACGGTAACATGACTTGGACACTATGCTCCAAGTACAAAATTAAGGCTAAATGTATAAAGTTTTCACATCCTCAATTTGCAAGTTTTTTTTTTGGTAGCTGACGAGTTTATATATGGGGGGGGGGATATTAGTAATATAGATGCCGCCGGATGGGTGCGAACTCAGGACCTCCCCATGGGAGTTTGGGCTTTTAACTGCTAAACTAACCCACCATTGGCCAATTTGCAAGTTTATTTCTACTACATGAACAAAAACCTTATCTACAGCACCAATTAGGAGGATATACAGTAATTAAATAATAGGAGAGTCTAGCTTGTAAGAAACCAGCCTTAAAATCACTTTGGTTGCTTAAGAACCTAAAATTTCTAGAGACTGGGGAAGATATGACTAGAAAAGATTAGATGGGGTCAAACAAGCACACATAAGTCAGCAATACCATTTAATTGATCCAAATCTCATGACCACTAAGAAATCAAATCTCCACCTAATATGAAGGAAACACTGGATTCATCACCAAACCTGAAATTATTACAAGATCGCTTAAACTGACTCCTCTAAGCCAAAATGTAGCATTAACACATTGAAAATAAAGAATTTACCCTTGATTATCATGGACATATATATTCTACAGACATTCATGTAGACAAAAGCCCAAAGAAGCTTCACTACAAAATTGTCCAACTCTCATGTCAACTCATAAATCAGGAAGGACATCAACGAGCAGAAACATACCCAGACACCACAACAAAGGATAAACAGAAAAACAGAAGTCAAGAAAAAAGTCAAAAACTATAGTGAGTACCATTCCTGAATGCCAATAAACAAAATACATTTTCTGACTCATGTCAGGTAACATCATCTTCGAGATTATGAGCTCTCCAGACCCTAAACCCATATTCAACTAGAAATGCGGTGGGAAAAAGAAAAAGAAGAGTGAACTGAAATGTATCCAATCCAGAGAAGGTCATAGTTGTGATGCTGGTCAAGTTCTCACTTGCTAAACACTAGGTCACAGGTTAAGTCTCGAAACAGGGTAATGCTGTGACCGTCCTCAGACAATGCTAATTGCAGGAGCATTGTGCACTAGGTACGTCCCTTTTTTTCTAGAAAAGCTTAACCATAACTATCTCACATTTGTATTTGACGCTGACAATAGTTCTGTTAACAAAATCAAACATTTCAATAGAAACTGCTAAAAAGGAGTAGATGAAGAAGCTAAGGTGGGAACGGCAGGGGGGAGGAGGAAGACAACATGATACCTGTTGTTATCAAAATCCTCGCTTGCATATTCAATCTGAAAAAACATGGCCATCAGGAGAAAGAGTATTCACCGAAAGGTCATAGCCAATTGCTGCTAGATATATTGTCACTCATCCTGCACTAGATTAGACAAGCAACTGGATGCCCAAGAATGATTAACCATGTCACATTAAAACATAAATGTTTAGTTTCAACATTAAAGAATATGCTAAGCATGTATCAGCAAAGAAAAATAAAATCCTCATAAGCATATGACTAGAACAGAAAAGTTAAAGCCTTTATGATTGCCAGAAAAGTTCTTTTTTTGGGATGAATAAATAATTGTATTAACGAAAGAGAAACAAACAAAGACGGTCTTTAGGAGGAAGACCAGAAAGAAAGATTAAGACCCCAGGAGACAACAATAAGCCTGTTCCTTGATGTATCATCAATCAAGGGGTGGGGAGAAGCTACAAGCCTAGTAGAAACATCAAAATAGATGGCATTCCAAATCATATCTTTCAAGCGAGATTTGAAAGTCCATCTCCAAGGATTATGCTCCCACTATAGATGATGGACAGTGGCACAAAAAACAAGCTTACCAACCCAATCGCAAATAGAAGAGCTTGGAAAATTTCTCAGAATCCAAGACCACTCACAAGAAAAATCAAAAATCGCCTCGAACGGGGCCAAATATAGGATAGGGTTTTTCCCCAGATAGATATGGAAAAAGGCCAAGAAGAGAAAAAGTGATCAAGGTCCTCCGAATCATTCCAACAAAGGATGCAGTTTGGGTTAACAAGGATATGGTGGCCAATAAAGAAGGATTGGGTGGGGAGGGCATGGTTAAGGGCTCTCCAAAGGGTAAAGGAGTGCTGGGGGATGTGGCTTTTAAACCAATCTAGGGGAAGCCAGGGGGTTTTGGGTTATGAGCACAGAGAAGGTTCCAGGATGATGAGGTGGAAAAGGTTTTGGTAGGGGATGGAAGCCAAATGGTAGTGTCATGGGGAGAGTTAGAAATAGTGGGAAGGGAATCCCAAAGCTGTGTGAGAATAGGGAGGGGAGCGGGGGTCCAGGAGCCATCAGAAATGAAGGTAGACAAGGGGGTGGTTCTGGGGATATATCATAAACTGCACAGGGACCAAAAAGGGAAAAGAGAATGTTCATTGGATGCCACGGGTCTAGCCAAAAGGAGGTAGAGGAGCCAGTGGAGACTGAAGTAGAGATAACGGAGAGAGCACAGAGACGCAACAAGAGAATTTTCCTCCAGATCCAATAAGGGTTGGAGGGCATGGGGACCGTCCAGAAGGAATCTAAATGGAGGAGGAAGGAGTAGACCCAGTTAACCCAAATGGAGTCTTGTTTTGAAGCAATTTTCCAAATAAGCTTAAGAAGACAGGCCAAATCAACATCAGCGATAGGCGAATGCCGAGGCCACCTTCAGAGATTGTGCAACAGATGGTCGACCAACTGACAAGGTGGATGAAGTGGGATGCTTCACGCCCTTTCCAAAGGAAGACAGAGAATAAGGACTCCATAGCATGGACAAAAGATTTTGGGATGAAGAAGATTCCACACCAATAGAGATAGGAGGATTGAAGGACTGAGCGGATGAGCACCACTCGACCGGAAAAGGAGAGAAGCTTGCCTTTCCATAGTTGAAGTTTCTTACGAATGTAGTCAAGCATGGGGAGGCAGTGATGGCGACTGAGCCTGCCAAGAATGAGGGGAAAATCGAGGTAGGTAACGGGGAAGGATTCAGGCTTAAAACCTAAGAGCTGAAGGAGAGAGGCTCGCATCTGATCAGAGACCCCAGAGAGGAAGATGGTGGATTTATCAAGGTCGACTCAGAGGTAGAGAGATTCGAACACGGAAAGGGCATCGGCTTTGGAGAAAATCATAAGACCATCAACGAAAGCGAGGTGGGTGAGCTTGAGATACTTACATTTGGGGATGGGAGAAATGAGGAGTTGGTCCGTGTTGGATTAGAGGATACGAGAGAGAGCCTCCAAGGCCAAGGAGAAGAGATAGGGGGAGAGGGGGCAGCCTTGGCGAATATCAACACGAGAAGAGAAGAATCCAACTGGAGATCCATTAGTGATAATGGTGAATTGGGGAATGCAGATAAAGATCGCAATCCAATTGATGAAGGGAGGGGGGAAACCCATGGAGAAAAGGACAATACTGATAAAGTCCCAGCAAATGGCATTAAAGGCTTTATGGAGGTCTACCTTGAGAAGGGCCGTCGGTGAGTGAGAGGATCTATTAAAACCACGAACAATTTTCGCACAGAGGAGGATATTGTCCACTATACTATACGTTAGGACTTTACAGATCGCAATCCAATTGATGAAGGGAGGGGGGAAACCCATGGAGAAAAGGGCAATATTGATAAAGTCCCAGCAAATGGCATTAAAGGCTTTATGGAGGTCTACCTTGAGAAGGGCTGTCGGTGAGTGAGAGGATCTATTAAAACCAAGAACAATTTTCGCACAGAGGAGGATATTGTCCACTATACTACAGCCTGAAATGAAAGCAGATTGGTTTGAACTCACAAGGGATGGCATGACCTTTTTTAGCCTATTCGTTAGGACTTTAGAGATATATTTGTAAAGGAGATTGCAAAGAGAGATGGGACGAAAATCAAAGAGAGAGGAGGCTCCTTGCTTCTTTGGAATGAGACAAATGAAAGTTTGATTGATGGAGGAAAGCTAAGAAGGGTTAAAAAAGAAGTTGCGGATGGCATGAATAAGATCGTGCTCAAGGAAATTCCATGAGGCGAGGAAGAAACTCATGCTAAAGCCATCCAGACCAGGGGCACGATTGGACTTATGGGAACGGATGGCTAAGAAGATCTCTTCATGGGAAGGGGTAGCACAAAGAGAAGGAGAAGAAGAGGGATCAATGAATTCATTGAATAGGTTGGGGTGGAGAGGAGTATAGGGAGGGAGGAAAGGAGGGGAGAGAAGATTGGAGAAAAAGGAGGTGACCTCAGCCTTGATACTAGGGGGATCGGATATCCAAGTACCATCACTAGTAAGAAGGGAGGGAATGGAGTTGAAATTATTACAGGCTTTGAGGGATTTATGAAAATAGGCATAGAATCTCCAAGCTCAAGCCATTTGATTCTAGCTTTCTAGCGGAGAAAGCTTTCTTCAAGAGAGAGAAGGAAGGAGAGATCAGAGGAAAGGGCTTTTTCCTGATCAGCAATAGATGTGTTGGAAGGGTCACTTTGGAGGAGAGAATGGGTTCTCTGGAGGTCCGAGCAACAAGAGGAGACCTTAGAGGAGATGTTGCCAAAAGATGAGGACTTCCAGGATTTGAGGGCTTCCTTGGTATTGCAAAGCTTACAAGCAAAAGCAATGAGGGGAAGAGAGTGACAGTGGACAGGCTTTGACCAAGCATTTTTTACGGTGGGAATGAAAGAAAAGACCACATATCGAAGAATTTGAAAGGCTTAGGGCAAAAGGAGATAGAGGGGAAGAGATGGATGAAACAAGGACAGTGATCAGAGAGACCCGAGTTAGGGAAGAAAGCATGGGATGCGGGAAAGGAAGAGAGCCAAGAGTTTGAGAGGAATTGATTGAGCTTAGAAGCGATTCTATAGGATTCAGAACGACAAGTATGCCAAATGAGGGAGTGCCCAAACCAATGGAGATCTAAGAGACCAGAGTCCTCAATACAAGAGTTGCAATCATCAATCACAACTGGGTCCGAATGGGAGCCTCCCACTAGCTCATGAGAGAAACGGATAATATTGAAATAACCGCCTAGACCTTAAGGGAGATCAGAGGTAGAGGTGGAGATAGAACGGATATCCTCCCAAAGGCCAATACGATCACAAGCTTGATTAAAACCATAAATGATGGTGAGAAGAAAGGGGGGAGAGTTAAGGAAGAGGATACTAAGATGCATGAGTTGAGGGGTGGACTTCAGAAGAGAGATTTGGAATCTAGAGGGGTGCTAGAGAATCCAAATCCAACAATTGACAGACACAAAGGAATTAGAGAGAAAGCAATCCATATGGACTTAGATTTAAATAAGAGCACAGAGAGAAACTTTGGTGCTCTTAATAGTATTTTTTACTTCAGCTTGCTTTGTAGGGAATTGAGTCCCTGATATTCCAAATTAAAAAGTTAGACATTAAGACCAAAATTGGGGGGGGGCATCCATATTGGTACAACGGGAATGGCAAGAGGGGTTGGAGAGGAGGGTCTCACACGGGGGGAATTTAGGGGAGATGGGGTTTTAAAGAGATCTGGGTCAATAGTTGAATTGGAAGAAGGGGAGGAAGGTTCGAGGATAGCTAAATACTGTTGAGGTGTGGGAAGAGGATGAGGTTCAGGAGAGATAGGGAGAGGGAGGGACGATTCAGGTTGGGTAACCAGGGGGAGTAGGTGGGGAATTGAGGCGGAGGTTTTGGGTTAGAGGGTAAGGAATGGATATTTTGAAGGTGGGTTTGGGCTATGGTTGGGCTTCCAACAGTGAGTTAGTAAGAGTGGTAGGTTTAGTGGGTTTAGTGGGCTGGCAAAGAGGGGCAGGCAAAGGTCCAAGGTTAAAAGACGATGCGAGACCAAGAGTTGTGGGCTTAAGGCAGGGACTAAGCTTTGGGCCCAAGATGGAGGGAGGGCTAATGGGATTATTAGGCTTAAGGTGGGTAATGGGGTGGGCCGCCATCGTGAAGGGAGAAAATGGGAAAGTGATGGATAAAGGTTGTGGGTGGGATAGAGATATGATATCCGATTGAGGGTTTGGGAGAGAAGCAGAGAGTTTCAACTGAGGTGCAGCGCAAACTAAAGCTTTTTACAGAGGTTCAGTGTGAAAAGGGGTGGAGGAAGCAGAGGTAGGTGAAGGCGATTGGTTGTTTGTTTCGTGAGCATCAAGGGATCAAGGAACTTTACCTGTAACTGTGGGATCTGGCAGAGTTCCAACAGAGTGCCGCTGGCCTTCGATGGAATTGGGAGCTAACGAACCTTCAACAGGACATGGCATGGCAGGTTCAGACTCCAATGTAGCTTCAAGATCGTTAGTGATCAGACAATTGTAGGCAGTACGGTTCTTCTCGTCAAGTGACACGCAAGTCGCCGGCAACTAAGAGGTTTGATTTATTTTTCTCCTCCGGTAAGTATTAGCAACTGGTGGAGCTTTTGTCGCAAGAGAAGAGGAAGATGATCTTGCAGCAGCAGCAATAGGAGCGGAGACAATTATTCTTTCCAGTACATCAATCATACGAAGAGGAGAGAGGTCTTCAGAGTTGTCAGCAGAGAACAATCGGACATCAGAGGTGTCGTCGGCAAGGTGCATGCGGTCTTTAGGCAAAGGCAGAAGTGGGCCATTACAAGGGCGAACAGGAGCTTGGTGGTTGAAGGAGCCCCTTTCATGGCCAAATGACAGACAAACATCACAGCAGAGGGGAACCCAGTCATAAACAATCAGTTGTTCATACTTCCAATAGTGATTTTCAAGAATGGAGATGAATGACAGGAGGGGGCTATCAGCAAAGAAACCACACAATTGAGCGTAAGATAGCTTTTCCATCACAAGAGTTCTAGCATCAATGCACAGCGGTTTGCCAATTGCAAAGCCAATACGACTGAGGCAATCACTGTTCCAGAACTTGAGAGGAAGACTAATCCACAAGGGAATGGTGTTGAAGTCGACCCTGCAAAGAGACGAGGAAGGAGACCAAGGTTTGGTGAAGATTTTGGACTTGCCAACAAACCAAGGTGAACCTTCTAAGGCACAAACTTGACAGTCCAGAGAGGAGAAGTTGAAGAGAAAGATACCCAAATCTAGCAAGTATGTTTCCATGAGATCTGAAGCTTTCCATTGTTTAGCTAGGGAATTTTTAAGGACACTAGGGGGGGACAGGACCAAGAATCGGCCGATGATGGCAATTTTCCATCGGTGAATTCCGGAGGCAGTGGAGGAAGAGGGGCAGTGAGCTAATGGGCATGAATTGATGATTTTTGGTGGAACGAACGAAAGGGTTAGACTTTCAGAAGGGGTTTGATGGCTTGAGAAGAGGGAGTTCCAGGATTTTTGGGTGGCCAGAGATGGATCATTTGTGGGTGGAAGAGGTGAAGGGGAGATCAGTGGTGAGGGAGGGTTTAACGGCGACGGAGAAGACATAGTTAGGTCATCGAAGGTCATCGAAGGTCAGGGAAGGCTTTAATGTCCAGTGGGAAGGCTTTTTCGAAGTTAGCTTTGGAATACCACTTATAAAAAACTACTATATTTTGAACCCCCTAAACAATAGACGATGAAGACGTAGATGACAAAAAACATAATAATGATTATGAGTGCGAGAGAGAGAGATGACGGAACAAGAAGCTCAGAAGTGAATGACTGAATCCTTTTCTGTGGTGAACATATAACCCCAAATAACTTTATAAATTACAGATAACAGTTTGGAATTATTCCTTTTAAATATTAAAGTGATAAAATTAATTTATAAAGCAGAAAGCTCAAAATCATTCTCCAGCACAGCTTTTGCTCTGTGAGCATGGCCCTTTTTCTGTTGAAAACAAGAAGGCAGCTCAAGGATAAACTGACTGCTCTTTAAGATCATCAGATTATCTATTTATTTCAGCAATAAACCTTTACCTAGAACACAAAAATTCACTTAAAAAATTTGTTATGTAAAATTAACATTGAAAAGTGTTTCAATGCTTTCCTTGGAAAGTACATCAGAAAACTTTTCAACAAATAAAGTTATGAGCAAATAAAGTTATGAAGCAAAACTTTATGCTGAAACAAACTGAACCTTAAATGACAATATGGGCAGCCCAATAAGGTTATGAAGTTATGAAGCAAATAAAGTTATGAAGCAAAACTTTATGCTGAAACAAACTGAACCTTAAATGACAAATATGAGGACAAGCCCAATAAGGATAGGAGAGGTTAAAGGAGTATCACCCAGCAAGAAGTAAGAAGAAAGCTTGGAGGTATGGATTTAAATGCCTCATGAGTTATTTGAACTTTGAATAAATGCTAAAGCACTTCATAATTTTTCACATCATTACCAAATAAAACAATTATGAAATCCACCAGCATTTATTCAAAGTTCGAATCACTTTTTGTAATAAAACCCATCAGAGATATACTTGGGGAGATGCATACATAGAATACGAAAACTTCCATAATAGTCACAAATAAGAATGCGTAACCATGCAATTGAATTTTGGTTCAAATTACAAATTACACAGTATGAAATGTTTCAATAATATTTGGAGTAAATAAAATATATGGAATTGCTTTTAAGCTTCAAGCTCCGTGGTTTGGCAAGAGGGCAGGCCTTGGTGCAAAAATAAGGTTACTCCATGATGACCAAGCAGGCACAGGTTCAAATTTGGGGACAACTTCTTTATGAAGCAGGGCTCAGGCTGCCTATGTTATGACCCTCCCCAAACCCCAAAGTGGTGACAGCCATGTTCACAGGATCACCCCCCCCCCGGGGCCCCTCTCTCCTTCTCAACCATCATTTTAAGTCCTGTGGTCTGGCACTCTTTGATATTGCTGACTTTTTCCAAGGGAGCTCTCATGTATGAAATTTGAAACCATCAAGCAGCAAGTGCATGCAAAATCCATCATAATGACTAGCATCTCAGTGAAGTCCCAAATCTTCAGCCCAGAAATAACAAAGATTGATCACAACAGATAAAGTTTCCAGCAACAAGAAAATGATATCAGGAATATGAAGTAAAATACTTCCAACAGACATTGCTACCGAATCAGTAAAATGACGATCAAGGCCAAGAGAGCAATGGGAACTCTTCCATTGAACAGTAAAAAGTTTCCTGCATCAATAACTTATTGAATACATGGAGCAAAAATTTCTGTACAGCACTCCAGACAGGAAGCCATCAATTTATGAATTTTCTGGGGAAAAAAATTGACATATTCTGAATGAAGTGCAGTAAGAATACAGAAAGTCTACAGGTTCTAGAACCCTTCTGACATTCCAGACTGCCAGTTAAATTATACTTCATTACCAAGTGATGTTAGCGCCTGGATAAGCACCCCTGTCGAATGACCCGTCTCCGGTTCAAACCTGTTTGAACAATAATTGAGTTGGACACTCCACCAAAATAAGCTTTTCTGGCTCCGAAAAGGGAATATGAAGCCACCAAAGACTTGCACTTTTCAAACGACAACTCAAGTGTCTAGAAGAACCTGCAGAAAAAATGGGTGTTAAATACTAGCTCAGTCGTCGATGCTTTGTAATTGCAGGCCTATTTTTATCACTTAGAACAAGAACTGATATGTTTGAATAACTAATTAAACATTATACATGTCCATGGTCTACAGTGAAAGGTGAATCTGTATCTACAGCAAGAACAAGTGTCCATCAAGATATCAATAGATAAAGGATCGCGTTTTCCTCAAGTCATGGAGAAGAATGAATTCCTTCACCAATGACTATCATTGCGCCTGGATGGACATATGGGAACGTGAGGGGAATTCATAATTTTACTTCATCTTTTGAGGCTTTATTATTATTATTATTTTATTATTTTTTTTTTTTTTGGGGGGGGGTTGTTAAGGATACGGTAGGTTCAAAGCCGAACCTTTCACCATATATTAGAATTATCAGGGCTATGCAAAAAGTCACAAACCCCCAAGCTATCATGATTTTGGAGAATAAGAAAGTGAACACTCGTAGCCAGCATGCTAGAGCATATCTTCCACCCGTTTGACTAAATATATTTCCATATCCTCCATATGCTTAAACAAGTCTCTCTCTCTCTCTCTCTCTTTTTTCCCCCTGATACTCTTTGAGTAAGATCAGTGTTAAGTAACATAAAGCCCTTTTTAAATGTACTAGATATTGATATTGATACCTTTACCATTCTCTGGTTACACCAAGAGAATGTGATACAGGACATTTTGGATTTAAAGCTCCATGAATCATCAATCATGAAGCTGGAAGAGAAGCTGGAAAGAGCAGCTACAGTTGACAATTTAGATTTCCGGCAGAGTGATCAAGGAAAACCAGAAGGAAGCAATGGAATATGACACAACCCATTGAGAAAAAAGAAAGAAAATCTGGTGCTAGGGTTATATTTGCTACAGGAGCACAATGACGTCCACAAATAGAAGAAAATAAGAAAGAATATGAGATTTTGTGACGTTAAAAGGACCACCAACAGTATCATCTATATGGTGCACCTATTCATATTGAGGGTTTAATACATAAGAAAGCTCGGATGCTCCAAGCTCAACTTTATTCCATTATCATGCTACCGTCACACAAGTGACTTGTGTATTAAGGCCAGCCATATATGCATGGAGCAGGTAACTCAAGTCCTTACTCTAACCAGTGTTAATTGGTGCTGGTTTACTGATAAATAAGAATCCTCTTGAACCCTATAGTTGGAAGAAAAAAATTGTGCAATAAGAAACCAACATAAAACCATTTTTTTGGTGAATGGTGATAAGGTTTCGTTTATTTGAGTTTTATAACTAAAAGATAAACCCACTTTTACCTAACAACTACTAAACTAGAACCTCAGACCCTAAACCTTATCCCCAGCATCAGAACTGCTCCAATTGAGTGAAACAAAATAAAAAGTCAACCATGAAAATAAAGATCAGCAAGGCATTCATCCAAAAAAAAAAAGAGAGAGAGAGAGAGAGAGATAGACAAGGCACTCTATGTTTTTTGAAGCCCACAACAGTGCAGCACAACCTTATCCTTCTGATCTGCGGAACATCCTCAAGTACAGACACCCCCGCCAGTAATGTTATTTGTCCAAGTGTTGAAGATGGTTATGAATACCCTCTCGTGGCTTGATAATATGCATCGAATGGGGTGCTCATATTTATAAATGGTGACCATATCAAATATGATATTGATCCTGATAGAATGGCTATGCTTCATCCATTATCAAAGCTGATATATGGTACCCTGGTCCTACTAACTCCAGCAATTCACTTGAGGGTTTGGTCTAGTCTCTCGAATTCTCTGTTAAGAGTTAAGACCCACAGGCAGCCAGGATTCGGTTCAATGGGATTCCAAATTCTTCTGAAATTTTACCTTTGCCTCTGCTTGGATTTTGATCAGAATAAGATCTGACAAAACTCACTGGGAGAACTGAACAAGATTGTAGGGATTACTTCCAACAGTCCAAGGCATAATTTTTCAGTGTGGCATGCTTTGTCTTTTTCTCTTCTGGCTCAGGAATTCCTTCTCAAGAAAAATTTACTATTCAAATTGTTGTCTTGAAAATGTTACTATTCAAATTGTTGTCTTATATGGATTTCTCTTGAGAATGTGGAACTAAGCATATCTTCTATTCTTGCTATTCTAGATCTATTTAGAAAAGTTTCCTCAATAAGTGTAGCCATCCTAGAACTATCCCTGGGAGAAATTAGTGGAAAGTCTTATGCGTATCAATATTTGTGAACTTACATTTGGTGGGAAAGGAACAAAAGAAGATGGACCTACTCAACATGTACTACTGTATAGGCTCCTTCCAACTCAAAGTACAGGCACAGGCCCCAGACGACCATAAGGAATAGGTTCACTCATTCCCTGTGTTTGATGCATCATCCTTTTGACTATTATTTCCCCCTAGACTTTTGATGTATCATCTTTTATAAATTTGTTTAGTTTAATTGAGGTCCCTCCCTTGGTTAGCCACTTTGGGTTTCAGCTTGTGTTCTGCTCTTTTTCTTAATACAATTCCATTCACCCAACATGAAAATAACATATAACTCCAGTGCAGTCAATCAAGTTTCCTGGCCTGTTCAGTGTCCAAAAATCCAAACATCTTAACGTTGGGTTGATCAATTAACCATTGCATAGATGACACAGTTGCAAACAATACATGCATGCATCCACCTACAACTAATATCTCATATTAAAAGATAACAATATTGCAGTGCTAAATAATGCTAGGAAAAATATTCTCTACTTAAGGCTAGCAAAAGCACAAACACATTCGTAACTAGACTAGGAGATGCAAGCATTAAATCCCAACATGTATCCTGAAAACAATTAACTCCAACGAAAACAATTAACTGTCCACAGAAACTAATGGCAAGACAAAGTTCTTTTGAAACACCCAAAGTTTATTCTTAGACATAAACTTTACTTTTTTTTTCCTTTTCTAATCTTGCAGCTAAGCAACGCTGTCTTTACCTGTTTTATATAAGTTGTCTAGTACGATCACTTGGGTCAAAGCCCTTCTGGATCATTTCATTTAACCACCTCTTAGCCTCATTGCCCCTACCATGCTTGAACAAACCATGTACCAAAGTTTCATAGGTCCACTTGTTGGGTTCATATCCTTTCTCATGTATCCTATCAAACACCTCATAGGCATAGTCCATCGTCTCATTCATGCTTAATCTTCTCAATAACATATTATATGTGTAGAGGTCCGGCGGAAAGCACTGTTCTATCACTTCTTCCAAGTTCTCAATATTGCCGTCGACTCTGATGCGACCAGAAAATGCACCAACCAGCTCACCTAGAGTCAAACTGCCAGTCAAAGATGCATCTCCAAGAACACATCCTGACTGAACCCAAGCCTCATAAAGTTCTCGACCCCTCAAAGAATGTAACAGAAGTATGTTCCCGATAAAGGAAGAAACATGACGACCAGATTTCTGCAAGTCATCAATAATCTTAACCACCATATCATAACTCTTAGTTGAGCACAATGATAGAACAAGCTCCTCATAACATTGGATACTGGGTACCAATCCCTTTTCCTTCATCTCCCTCATGAGCTCGAGCGCTATATCTGGCTTGTTTGCATTACAAAGACCAGCAATCATTGTATGGTAGAGCTTTCTACTAGCTTTTCTTCTCTTGCATAACTCAGCAAAGAAATTCAGAGCATCAGAAACCCGCTCACTCTTCAGATAACTCTGCAGCATTAGAATATCAGAACTCAAATTAGGCTCCACTCCACTTCTTACCATCATTTCAAAAACATTCCTCGCCAGATCAGGTTTTTTGGCATGGCCAGCCCCATCGATAAAGAAGTTATAATCCTGAGCCCTAGCTTCATGATGAGACACCTGCATCTCAAGCAGTTTGAGAAACTGGTTTTCAGGATTCTCTGCATCACATAGGCAACAAATAGCAGATCTGAATAAACTCCTACTTGGCGCGTAACCACTTTCTTGCATTTCAATCAAGAGTCTAGTAGCTATATCAGCCCTGCTTGATTTATTTAAACTACTGATCAAATTATGGTAAGTTTTTTTGGATGCAACTTTATCTAATCTGTGAAATTTCCCATGTATTAAGTAACCATCTTCTACCCTATTTGCCTTGCACAGAGCTGATATAAATTTATCATATAAAGCATCACTTGGCACAAAATTCTGCTCTGAGGCCACAACAAGAAGCTCCTTCATCTTATCCAACTTTCCCAGCCTGCATAAAGCATCTGCAAGAATAGAGAAGGTCTTTTTTCCAGGGAAGTAACCTCGCTCAATAGAATTCTTCAATACCTGATATGCCTCATCAACACTGCCATCACCACAGAGGGTATTAATAAGATAGTTGTAAGCCATACTATTTGGAGAGAGACCAAATTCTTTTCTTGAATTATACAAGTCAAGTGCGACATCCACCATTCCAGCCTTACAAAAAAAACATAAGGCTGCATTCATAGTAACCTTATCAGGTGAAATATTTCCTTCCTTCATCTCCAACAACAGATCCCAAGCCTCCTCAAGCCTGTTTTCCCTTAAAAGCTTGCAAATCAAAATATTATAACGGAACAGATCAGGCACGTAGCCTTCTGCTAATTTCTTACTCTGTACGAATTCCATAGCCCCAGACACTTTCCCAGCTTGAACAAGATCCCTAATCCATACACCATAAATGTGATCCATTGAGAACTTTCCAAGCTTCTGAAATTCATCCATCAATTGACTAGCCTTCTCAAACTTCCTCTGTTTGCATAAGGCATCCACAACAACGGACACCGCATTTGCATTCAATGCACCCCCATTGCTGATCAGCCCACGCATGAAAGCCTCTGCCTCTTCCAACTTGTTCTGCTTAACAAAGTTCTTCACCATTATACCAGAAGTTATCTCACTCTCAAAGCCTCTCATTTTGATTTGCTTTACTACAACTTCAACCACATCAAACAAGTTTTCCTCCACCAATGCATTCAGAAACACATGGTAAGCAAAAGGATCCAAATCAACCCCAATAAACCGCATTCTACCGAACAGCTGAAGAGCAATCTCAGGCTTCCCTGCAACAGAGTATCCCATCACAAGGGTATCATAGAATCTGACCTTATGCATGTAATGCTGAGTTTTATAGGTCTCAAGGAAATCTAACATGATTGACATCAATTTGGCCCTGGACAAAATTTTAAAAATTGCATTGAATGTTGCTCGGCTGTGATGGTAACCTGGTTGGCGCCCAGCCCAGTCAAAGAACTTCAAACAAGATAACACATCCTTTCCATGATCCAACACCTTCAACACGAATTCTTCTGAGAGTCGCAGCCCCAAGCGAGAAAGAGCAGATTCGGCAGACCTCCGAGAGACCAGATCGTCAGATTGAGAAGATAATATCAAAAAAATATGATCAATCAATGCATCATTCCCGCTTCTGAACCACTCCTTGAAGGACGAAGCAATGTCCTTGGTTCGTAAATCATTATTCCTCTCGGAAGCTACTGTTGTAGGCGATAACGAATGAAAACAGGCATAGGGTGAGCATAAGATAAATCTCTTGTTCAGTGTGGGGCAAAGAAAAACCCCTACAGCTAATCGTTTGACTGTCTGCATTGTCTAGCTGAGAAAACAATATTGATGCTTAACCGTCATGGAATCCTGAATAAAAGGATAACCTAAAATTCAGAAGGAAGGAAAAGCCAGAAGAAGGCATGGCCATGCAACCAAGCTTGAAGATAAGCTGACCCCAGATAAATTTAGCGAATTCTATCATGCTGGCTTCTGACCTGAAAAAGAAAGAACAACCATAAGGTAGGTAAATAGTTCAAGCATCAAAATCCAACTCACGCTAAGCAAACAGTCAGTCCACCGACTGATGCCAGTCGCAACCCTAAAATTTTAGTGTTAGATAGGGTCGGTCAGCATCAAAAGTTGTTTAAAATTTTGACTCAAATACTTGCTACATCTGGTTCTTTTCCGACTTCAAAGGTTGTTTATATACTTCATAATTGCAGGCTAACACGGATGGCCATGAAGAAGACTAAAACAAGTAAGAATGGAGACAAGAATACAAGTTCCACTAGTAGCTCAATCCTGGATTTACCAAAAAAAAAGTAGCTCAATCCTGGTTCAATTAAGCAGTGCTGTACTGTAACGGATGAAAATAAAAAATGACTAACAATATAAGAGAGAGAGAGAGAGATACTTCGCCAGGAATAGCAGCAGTGGCCGATCGAAACATGGCTCTGGAATAACAAGGTGCCGATACGGGAATGCTATGGCAACCATCAACCGGAGTTCGGCAGCCTATTTTTTGCGCCAGAACCCAAAACCAAACAATCTGGGTCACCACCACCTCTTCTCTCCTCTCATCTCCGTTGCAACCCTATCCGGCTCAAACAACTCCACGCTCGGATTCTCGCTTCTGGTTCGATTGCTCAAGCTCTCCTCTCTAGCTCCGGACTACGCTCTCCTGTTCTAAAGTCCGACGGCTCAGACCTCCGAACCTGAAACTCATATGCTTTATAGAGTTTGAGAGAACTAATTCCATAAGCAGGGCAAAATGCTTCAGTTCTGTGAGAAGATGCAGAGAGAGAATCGTTCGTTAGATCTGCATCGAGTGAATGTTTGGAGATTCATGGACTGGCTTTGACATTGACATTGCCGTTTGATCAGATTTTACGCCGCACGGAAGACGTTTGATAAAATGTCGCCTGTGGCTTAATCTCGGTCAATTCTTGTGGCTAAGGATGTCAATTTGGTTAAAAAACCGTATCGTA